>NC_072376.2:139758712-140061742 GCF_028885625.2 Pongo pygmaeus
GAGAGATCAGCTCACCCAACTTCAGCCCATTTCCTGAAATTAGAGAGGAGTTTATCTTCTGTGTTCTTAGTCACTTGGTGTCTTTTCAAACCATTTTAGATACAAATAACCTCAGAAAATCTATTCAAATTGGTAAATAAATCTTTTGAGCATATCCTTCATTAATAGTTTAGCACAAGCAATCTTTGTGATGTAACTGTTCTGTATCTTAACTTTGGTTGTGGTCACACAAATCTGCACTTATAATAAAACTGAATAAAACTAAATACTAAACACACACACACACATACGCACACACACACACAATAAGTCCATGTAAACTGATGATTATAAATAAGGCTGATGGATTGCCACATATTCATTACTGATGGATTCACCCAGTACGCTGGGTGTGGTATTATAGTCATGCAAGATGTTACCACTGGGGGAAACTGGGTGAAAGGTATATGAATCTTTCTGTGTTAATTCTTACAACTGCATGCGAATCTAAAATTATCTAAAAATAAAACATTTATAAAAATCGTTAGCAAATCACACATTTTGGGGTGTTTTTAATTTCGCCCCCTAAAGAAAATTATCCCTGAAATATCTAGAAGACAATGAAAATGTGTAATATAGTGAATAACAGTGACCTTTGTGCTGCCCCTTCCTCATCCATGATTATGAATTGCCACTGCCTGCAAGGGGAGCCCGACCCCCTCAGCAAAGCCAGTATATGTCATTTTTAATTTTCTGACTTAGAAGTGGTAACCTGGTTTTGATTATGTGCTTGAGTGTGGCTGCAACAGGATCTCCAGTTGGCTTCTGAGTTTTCCAAGGTAGACTCACCAGTCATTTTTATTTCAGTTGTATATTCAGACTTGCCAGATCACAGCCATTAAGGAAGGAGAGCCTACATTAGTGCCGTTGACTCTGCCTCTCACAAATGCAGTCACAGAAAAATATCCTTAGGGGTGGATGTCTTCATAAGGTATCAAAAGAGAAATTTCCTTTTAGGTTTCCTCTTGCCTTTTTCTAAGACTAATTATTGTGGTCTGCAACACCACAATAATTGTGGTGAATAGGTGAATAATTGTGAATAGGGAAAATAGATGAATTGTACTACAGAAATGAAGTAGTCATCTAAACTTTCTGGCATTACAGTTAGATTTCAATTTAATACTGTGAAATGAAATTGCTTTAAAAATTCAATATCCTAGTCAATTTCTATCCTGTCTCTACAGTCTCTAAAGTTTTGTAAATTAATAGATACAACCCATTGCATCTTCAAACCTGAAAAATATGCAAGCTTAGTTTCATTAAAAATAATCCCCCCTACCACACATCTCGACACCTTTCAAAAGGAGGGTTGTGAAGGTTTAGATTCAAACTTCTAAACTGAGTTAATAAGACCTACTCAATCAGAATTGCCTAGGACTTAAAAAAAATTGCAGGCTGTATCTAAATTTTAAAATCATGCATGCCAGGAAACATCAAAGAGCTACAGATTCAAACAAAATAACCAGCACTTGCAGCTGCAAGAGAGCTAGCAATTTATTCAAGTACGGTTCATAGATAATGTGACCCAAACAGACACCTATGCAGAGGACCAACTCTAATATGGGAAAAAAGAAAAATGAGGCTAGAATATAGCTATTTGTTTTCTGCAGTGGAGTCTATTTTCAAAGACTTACTATTTTTCTTCAATTGTTCAAAGTAGCCCTTGTGACTCCAGAAATAATGATAAAGAATAGTATTTTGAGTCCCCAGAAGCTCATGAATCATTGGCTCTGCCTTCTCCAGTGATAACCTACAAGTAACAAGTTTCTTACCGACCCACCCTGAAGTTATATGTGAGAATAAAAACTGCAGCAATGCTTGAAGCTTTATAAATGTCTAAGATAAAAAAGTATCAGTCTAGTAACATTTTTATAATGTTAACTAATTGGAGGGAAAATTTACATAAATTACTAGAAATCTAATATGCAATCCACTTTAAAATAAATTCAGTATTAATACTTTCATTCATATAAAACTTACATTTACATTTTAGTTTACATGTATATGTGCATGTACACATACACATATGTTCCAGGAAAACATATAATATGGGCAGTGTGAAAAATCCTTAGCCAATTCCTAGCAACTTTTTTGCAATCATTCTACATTACTGAGGCATTGCATCAAATGCCTGATTCAACACTGAAGGATACGGGTAAACTAAAAGCATAATCTGTTTTAATAACTGCTTCAAAGTGACTTTACATTACCATAACTTTTTATACTAAGTAAGTTTCTTTCCTTTAATATCAATGGAAAGATGCACTGCAGAAATTTTGGCAACAAAAAACATGAAACACAAAAAGATTTTGTTCCCTTAAGTAGTCTTAATATTCTTCTCTGAAATTTTGTTTACACTACTAGTTTTGAAAACTCTTACTTTAACAGGGCGTCCTCTACAAAAAAGCCCATTTTCATTCCTATGTCCCCCAAGTTTTTTAACTATCAAATATCAACAAGTTTGCAGCCTAAACAAGAGAATAATGCTGTTTTTCCCACAATTGCCATTAACTAGGACATTAAAGGAAGGCCCTCGGTTTCCCAGCCTCTTGAATTAGTCTTGATGTCATTTCCTGGAGAAGTTCAGTGGCTGTACATTCACACGTCAAGGCCTGGATCAGAAAAAAATTGGCTCATCTCCAGCCTCATTTAGAGAGATGTGCAAGAAGGTGCGGTCAACATCTGCCCACAAGATGGTTTGTTTGGAAAGGGTTAAAGGCAGGCTATCAGTCGGCTGCCACTGTTTCCAGCATTCACATCAGTTATGGGAAGTGATGTCACACACCTGCAAAGCACATGCAAACTGTAAACACTTCACCAACATTGAATTTGAGTCCCCCATCCAAAATCATGCCCAGCTGCCTCACACTGAGTTCCTTGGCTGCCAAATTTGCTAGTCTGCATAGCATTGAGAAAATGAATGGGTCTTACACTGACAACAGTTAAGTAGGTTCAAGTTTTATACCACCAGGCTGTGTACAGTTTTGTTTTTCATTGATTGCTTCTTGTTGTTTCTAGAATCACAGTGGTGGAATTGAAAGAAATATTAAAGATTAGGCAACACAGCCCTCTCATTTTTCGAATAACAAAATTACACCTCTACTATAGCTTTTATCCATTGTTCTCTTAAATTTCCTTCTCATCCGAATCAAGGGCAGGTACTAGGATTTTAGGCACTTTTTTTAATCCTCAGAGCTTAATACCTAGAAGACACTCAAGTTTGTTAAGCAAATGGATGAATGAACGGATGGAAGGACAGATAGATAGATGGGTGAAGGATGGGTGACTTCTTTGAAAACCACTTCACATAGCTATACTGGTGACTTGAAATAGTTGTGTGGACTTAGGCAATTTATTCAATTTTTCTAAAACTCAGTTAACTCATTCATAACATGGGAAAAATAATAGTGTCTTTTTCAAAGGATTGTTGTGAAAATTCCTTGAGATAATGCTTTTCAAAAGTACCATAAATATTAATAAGGATTTCATAAATATTCACTTGCCATTATTTTAATAGTGGTAGCAGTAGTATCACCCTTCACTTCTTGTTACTGTCACTCACCGGCCTTTTGGTGTGTGCCATGTGCTTGTCAAAGCTTTATTTCCTGACTTGAGGGCTCCCTCTCTTTTCCTAGCTCTACAACCAGAGACCTACCGTTAGTCTGAGTGACATCCACATCCATGTGGACAGCTCATCAGTCTCTACCTTCACATCTCACTGATCTTTTCATCCTCAGTGATGCAGTTTTTCCTTTCAGCCATGTGTTCTAGAACCATACACAAACATTCTCTCTGGAATCAGTCTTCTGGCTTCAAATGTTAGCTACACCAGTAGTTATAGCTATGTCACCTGCTACACATTTTCTTTAGCTTCTCTAAAGATTTTAATCACCTCATTTGTAAAATAGGAGTGATAAAATTACTGTCATCATAGCGCTTGGTATACAGTAATACCAACATGTTGGTATATAGTAATAGCTCTTACTGACACCCAAACTATACTACTTCTGAAGGACTAAACCCCAACATTAATGTGTAATGTGTGGACACTTAAGTTATTCCAACTCTTTTACTGTTATAAATAATCCATAGCAGAAGTAATAGGCTAAAATAAACTAGAAATAAAAAGGAAGAAAGAGTAGGAAAACACAGAAGTGCTTAAAGGTAATAAAATAGTTGCAAAATAAAATCACAGGGACCAAAACAATAACAATGGCAATAATAATACCAGTTTACACTTATTGATAATATATATAGTATAGTTAGAATAATAACTGGGCCAAAAGTGTACCATTCTCAGTACATTATGTGAACTATGAGTGCTTCCTGTGGACAGGTACAATACTAAGTGCTTTACGCGGTGTGTTTTACACACACAGATGACAAAAAATTGAAGTTCAGAGAAACTTAGGAATTTACTCAATTTCCACATCTAGTAAATGACAGAGCTGGAATTCACACCCAGAGATTCAAGATCAAGTTGACAGTTTATACATACGTGGTGTAGCTGGGTCTTGGACCCAAGCAATCTAACACCAGAGCCTGGGCTCTTAATTATTTTCTCTCTCCATAAATTACTAATACCCATGAATATAGTGACAATAGCTTATCTTAAAAACAAAATATACATATACATTAGTTTAACCTAATCTTTATATCAATTTATTTCATTTCAATCAATTTGCTTTCAGTTACAGCTTATGCTACTGGCAATCCCAATAGTCCTGCTCTTCGGGACTAGTGTCAGTCTTCAGATACAGGGCCCTGCCAGGTTTGCTCCAGCCTTCACAGACGAGGACTGGCCCCTTAGCCACGGCATGTCTCTCCTGTCCTCCAGAGTTTTTCACTTAACTAATGGATTAAGTCCTGCACCCAGAGGTAATCGAGGGCGTGTAATGTAAAAAAGCATGTTTTCTGGGCTTTATTCTGCCTCCACTGAGTCAAGCTTATTTGTACTACAAGGATTAGTCCAACGACAACTGTGGAAAAATAGGTTTCCTCCCACCATGCAGTAGTGACCTGGGCTATCCAAGGTCCAGCTTGCAAAGGATTGATTTCAAAGGCATTTCTTCCAGAATTTCTGGACAACAGTAGACCCCAAGTACATCTCTTCTACGGCCATCTGGCACCTACTTTTGAGGTTCCACTCGTAAGCTCTTACCAAGGCCACAAAGTAAAGGAAGCAATAATTCTTCTCTGGCCACCACACTTTCCAAAGTAGAGTTCACATGATAGTTCCGTACCCACTCTCAGAGAAAAATACAAGCTTCCTGTACAGGTTAAACATCTCTTGGCTGCGGTGTGTTTGGGGCTTCAGAGGTGAGAAGTCAGGCTACATAAGATGCAGGGGAGGAGCGGGAGCAATTCAGTAGTGCTGCTTTTGCTCTTCTGAGTTCCTGGCATAGGGATTTGGAAGTTGGGATAGGGGGAGAAAAAAATAATGTGCTTCACCTGTAACTTAGCAGTAACCATCAATGATAATCTTATTGAACATATGGTCATTCATTCTTTATCAGATTTATACTCTATTTCAGCACAGCACTGTTATAGAGACAGTGACTCAAGCAAAACATTTATTCTTGCTGAAGCTGTCTTCTCAAAGTTTTTCCTAACAATTACAGATCGTTAAGAAGAAAAAATACCTTCCGTGTAAATAGAATCCTCTAATCTACAGATGAATTAAAGGAAAACCAATAAAGTTTCATTTTGAAATCCTAAACTTGCTGCTGAAAATAGCATCAAAAATTTTAAAATATTTATACAAATCATTGAGGAAATTTTTTTGTCTTTAGATATATAAGAATGTGATCTAACTTCTTCACAGGTAAAAGGAATTATCAGCACACACAGCTTGATGAGCAACAAAACATCATTGGAAAGTAATTTTTGTCAATGACACTCATTCATTCCTGTCCCAAGCATTTTCCTCCTTGGATAGATTCCTCTCCTCTGTGTTTGAGGGAATTTTGAATGCTTATCTGAAGTAGGACTCTAATGACAATGATAATAATGACAAAAAGCAATAAAACAGATAAGAAAGTAGTAAAAAGTATACGTGATTTTCAAGATAGCATAGACATAACAAGTATAAATCTTTGTTCTTCACCACAATATTTCAATGAACACTATGAATTGTATTCATGGTGTATTTTTCTTATTAAAGTATGATTTTCTGTCATTAACTAGCTCAGAATTTTTTGGCAATTATCTCAATCTTTTCAGATTTCAGTTTTCTCATTTGTACAATAGGAGAATTGTCATCAGTCCTCTGGGTAATATTCAATAAGTGTCTCTTCACTTCTCCTTGCCTCAAGTGAATCCCAAATCTGTTTGGATGACTTGGAATCAAATGCTAAATCAAAAAAATCAAAACTTTTATCAGGTCATGCCAAAACACTGGAGACCAATAGGATATTAGAATACCAAAGTAATTATTTCATCGGATGGCACTTTGCTTTATGGAGAATGATTGCCATTAATCTAAAAAAAACTAAGACCCTTTGGCTCTTTTTCTTTCAGTGTTTGAGATGTCCTGCTGTTACTACCAAACCTAAAACCCAGCTCTGCCTACCATATTCAAGCCTGCCCAGAGAAAACACACATGATAGTCTCGCCTGTCTCAAAACAAACAGAAAAACAAAGTCTGTTTTTACTTCTTTTGCAATATCTTGCTTTACAGAGCATAGCACCAAAATAAAAAAAAATCATGCATCAACATCAATTTCTGACAGTTTGTTATGTGCCAGCCTAAGGCACATGTTCAGATAAAGGACATTTCACAAATTCCCTGAGTTGAATGTCTACTTTTGGCTCTTTTACCATAGTCACTATTTCTAATTCTTCTCGGTCCACAGATCTGCTAGAGTGCGACACAAAACCACAGAAATGTCGAAAACAAGTGTTGGAAGTAAGGACTGTAAAGTCCCAACTGCACGTATGAAAGACAAAAAAAAAAAAAAAATAGACCATGTGTATAAAGTTGTCGTCCAAGCATTTAAAATATATTTATCCTCAATTTGTAACATTTGGACTCCAGAGAAATTAAAGACTGTGAATTTAAATAATGCATCAACCAGAGGGCAAAAGTGAATCATTTTGGCTTAGTCTATCATCTGTGGTGAATCAATTTTTTTTAGTTTAAACTAATTTAAGCATAAAAATTAAATAGCTCAGAAAAGCAGAAGACCATAACAGACTCCTTAACTATTATTAGGACACACAGCCTCCTTTAATTCTACACAATCATCCTAACAATTTTCAAAAAGTTAATATCCTCAATTAGCTCTTACATGTAAAAAGTTTAAGTATCTCCATTTCTAAAATACTGTCTTATAAACTGTACCTTGACCTGTAATCCCAGTACTTTGGGGGCTGAGGCAGGCAGATCATCTAAGGTCAGGAGTTTGAGACCAGCCCGGCCAACACGGTGAAATCTCGTCTCTACTAAAAATACAAAAATTAGCCAGGCATAGTGGCAGGTGCCTGTAAACCCAGCTACTGGGAAGGCTGAGGCAGGAGAATTGCTTGAACCCGGGAGGCGGAGGTTGCAGTGAGCAGAGATTGTGCCACTGTAGTCCAGCCTGAGCAACAGAGTGAGACTCTGTCTCAGAAAAATAAATTAATTAAATTAAATTAAAATAAATAAACTGTACATTGAGAAGAATTCAAATTTATATTAACAGGCAACTGATAGATAGCTGCATTTGATACTTTATATTTTGCTTGTATTCTAGAGCAAGGGTCCCCAACCTTTTTGGTGCCAGAAACCAGTTTAAGGGACGACAATTTTTCCATGGACAGGGGGCTGGGGGATGGTTTTGGGATGATTCAAGAGCATTACATTTATTGTGCACTTTATTTCTATTATTATTACATTGTAATATACAATGAAGTAATTAAACAGCTCACCATAATGTAGACTCATGGGAGCCCTAAGCTTGTTTTCCTGCAACTAGATGGTCCCATCTCGGGGTGATGGGAGACAGTGTCAGACCATCAGGCATTAGATTCTCGCAACCTAGATCCCTCACACGTGCAGTTGACAACAGGGTTCGTGCTCCTGTGAGAACCTGATGCTGCCACTGCCCTGACAGGGGGCAGAGCTCAAGCAATAATGCAAGTGATGGGGAGGGGCTGTAAATACAGATGAAGCTTCACTCGTTCACTGGCCACTCACGTTTGCAGCCTAGTTCCTAACAGGCCACAGACTGCCATGGCTCTGTGACCAAGGTGTTGGGGACCTCTGTGCTAGAGGAATAAGAACTACCTTTCCTTCTTATTATTTAATGATCTATGTATTTCTCTACTTTTTTCTTCTCATACCCACTTTAATTTCACTTAATCTTCACAGCAACAAGGAGAAGTATTGTTATTTTCAGTTTACAACTGGAAGAAAAACAGCACAGTTTAAGGGAGGTTAGTTAACTTGTTCAAATTCCTACTACTGGTACGCAGCAGAATTAATAACCAAACACGGGCCAATATGACTCCAACATCCGGTAGACTACACTGAAGAAAACAATGAGTCACCTAAGAATCCTCACTACCTAAACAAATAAACCTGATCCAATTACATAAGCCCTTTATCCATTCAGAAAGAGTGACCAGTGTCAGGGCCTGTATCATAGGATATGTTATTAAGTGTCCCCTGTGACGTTTCAGACTGGAAACAAATCTAAGCAAACAGTATAAGCCATGAACACAGCAGACTCTGAAAACATTTTTCTGTGTCACATTCAACATCTCTCAAAACTTAATTTTCCTGATACATATGTAACTTACTGCACATTGGGCACATGTACCATAAAACCTAAAGTATAATAATAATAATAATAATTACAATAAAAGAAAAAAAATAAAAATAAATAAATAAATAAATAAATAAAATAGAATAAAATAAAAAAAAAAAAAACTTAATTTTCATTATTTACCAATTTCTTCCAAAATCTTGTTTCATTCAATATAAAAATTGGAAATAAAAGGACAGACTTTTCTCAATGGCTTATTCCTTGTTCATTCCTCCTCCTTTTTCCTATCTCTATAATGCCTATTTTTCATGGCTTATCAGTACTGGCCATTGAAAATCACTAAAAACTATTAAGTTTTATGTAACAGAAAATATTAGTCACTGAGTTTAAATATTTTATTATTTATGGTAAGGGTAGGTAAGCAAAAATTAAAGACCTTCAGGCTAGGCATGGCGCTCAGGCCTGTAATCCCAGTGCTTTGGGAGACTGAGCGAGGAGGATCACTTGAATGCAACAGTTCGATGTTATAGTGAGCTACAATCACACCACTGCATTCCAGCCTGGGCAACGGAGTAAGACCGTGTCTCAAAACAAACAAACAAAAATCAAATAAATAAAAAATAAAGACCTTCAGAGTTATTAAGCATATTTACATAATCCTTTGTAAGTGGCAATATTAGCTACCAATTGTCCAGTAACTATTTTGTTCCAGGCACTATATTGAATGTTTTATGTATTAATATCTGGTCTTTTTATCCCAGCAGCAAACTTTTGGGCTATTATCGTAAATAAGTGTAAAGAAATAAAAATACCTTCAGATGGGTTAAATAACTTGACCAAACTGACACAATTGGCTAGAGCTAGGACAGGGTCTCAGCCCAAATCTATCTGACTTGTAGATGTTATTTATTTAGTCTGCTAAAGTCAGAATGGCCTAGGTTCAAATCCCATTTCCTTCACCTAAAGCAGTGCTCAAATGGTTTGGAAAAGAAATAAATTAACTCAAAAATCTTTGCCATAGATGAGAATGAGCATAGCCTGTTCAGAGACACTAATGCCTGCGATACCTGTCCTGCTGGCACAGAGGCTTCTGACTGGAAGGTACCTGTCCATTTGCTGAGGTACCGTTGGGTTGGGAGAAGACAAATTGAACTAATGCCAATTTAGGAAACTATATGTAGTAAATCACTGTTCAACATAGCAATTATAAAATGGCCAGAAAAAGACAATTAAAACATTCAAAGCTGTGCAAACTCCCCTTGTAATAATTTCTAAAAAGATAGGCTATATATTTTTCTAAAACAGAGTGGCTCTCCTCTGTTAATCCTGTAGAGGCCTTCTTCACTTAGTATCTGTGGAATCATTGAATTGTCAGGGAATCAATAAAACTATCACCATAAAGTAAAAATGGCTGGTGCCCTGCTCTGAAACCCTGACTAATTAAAATTGCATGTGCAGAGGATCTACGTTTGTCCCAGGGGGTGACCACACTGACCTTTCATGTCTGCAGATTTAGAAATACATCTTGGGTTGGGCCATACTGGAAAGTATGTTTGCTGTCTCCAGCTAAGCACTGATTCATCTGTTCCAGGATACCAGAATGTCAATACAGTCTCCTCTTCATTGCATTTTCTTTTTCATTTTCTTCCTAAGGTGTTATTAGTAAGTTACCTGATACATAGATGATAAACCTCGTGTGTGTGTGTTTGTGTGTGTGTGTGTGTGTGTGTGTGTGTGTGTGTGTACTCTTTTCTAATGACCAGCTCTTTGGCAGTGCCTTCTCAAGAGAGAACTGGGAGTGGAGGAACAGGGGCACTGATGTCACAGCCCAGGTACACTGGCAGGGACAGATAGAAAATCTTACATAGCACCTGCACAGATGGTGGTTCAAATCAGTTAATTATTATTCTCTAACTTTCCAAAAACAAAATGTGTTCTGTTTTCCTCTTTTAATTTACTAGGGATGTTTTGGTTTTGTTATATATAAAAATTGTATTTTCAGATAAAGAGATGAATCTTTGTTAATATAAATCACTGAATTTTGTATTTCTCGTTATCACACCCAGCCCTCTCCAGCTTATTCTAAGAGCTAACAGCTATTACATATACTGAGAAAAGTGCCATTGGATCTACCTATACCTCCCTGCCCTCGTGGCAGCTTAATGCCAAGCAGGCTTAAACAAAGTTAGTTTTACCTTTTAGTGATTCGAATATTCCTCTCACCTAAAAAATGAGTCTCAACTTTATCATTATATCACATATAAATCCATAAATGAGGGAAAATTTTGGTGTTTTTCTGGAAAAAAAGGAGAAAAAATAGGCTTTCTCATCTAGCTCACCACAATGCAGACATGTTTCAAAGCCATCCTTTCAGGTTTCTTTGTATAAGTAAAACTTTACTTATATATGACTTTGGTGTGGCTAAAAGGGATATAATCAACAATGACTCAATAATCAATCAATTGACCTAAGATTGAGAAAGGACTTAAAAAAGCCTCAATCTGGGCCAGGTGCAGTGGCTCACGCCTGCGATCCCAGAACTTTGGGAGGCCAAAGCAGGTGGATCGCCTGAGGTCAGGAGTTTGAGACCAGCCTGGCCAACATAGTGAAACCCCATCTCTATTACAACTACAAAAAATTAGCCAGGCATGGTGGTGGGCACCTGTAATCCCAGCTACTGAGGAGCCTGAAGCAGGAGAATCGCTTGAACCTGGGAGGCAGAGGTTGCAGTGAGCCAAGATTGCGCCATTGCACCCCAGACTGGGCGACAGAGTGACACTCTGTCTCAAAAAATAATAATAATAAAAGCCTCAATCTGTATTTGGGTGCCATAAGGCTGTGCCTTTATTTTCCGATTTAGAATGGAAGGGGGAAATGGATAGAATGAACTATTCTTATTTAAGAAAGTTATATAAGAATATTACAAAATAAATGTTCAAAAAATATTCCACAGTATGACTTTGAAGAGGTGCCCAGAGCATTAATTCAACATAAAAATGGCAGAGACGAATGGCTGATTATATAAGTCTGTATTATGTTTCTAGGTCCTGTCACGCCTGTCAGTGGGCTTGATAACCACCAGAATTAGGGCTCAGAAGCTGCCTGATGTATGAAAATGTCTCCATGGCACAATCTAGAGTAATTCTGTGGCTTAAGGGAAAAAAAAATTCCAATCCAAAAGAAAGCCACCATGACAGATTTTAAAAGATCTCTCGCCAATCTCAGAATCTCTCAGTGGAATTTGGGAAAAAGGTTACCTATGTAAAAATATCAACAAGAATAGAATAAATAAATATGAGACTTATATTCATCTCTCATTATGAAAAACCTCAGATTCTGAGGCAGCAGCAGCCATTCTATTTACAAGGAAGTGCAAATAATCAAGTCACTAATACCACAGATATTTAGAGTATTTGGCAAGAGGTACTCACTAGGATTTAATCATAACATTGGAATTCTCCCCAACTCAAAAAGACTTCTTCAAACTCAAGGATTCTTGATTCATGGCCTGGGGTCCATGAATAGGCTCCAGGGAAGTACATAAATTTATATAATAAATAGTGTGGGGACATGGATTTTATATCTTGCAAAGAATGTATATAGATTTTAAGATTTTATCAGTTTTGCAAAGGGACTCGTGAATTTCTTTTTAAAAAGAAACAACTGTTTTGGGTTCTGACACAATGAAATCTTTTTATTCGTTCTAGTTTTTCTGCTTTAAGGGTCTCCCTTTAATAAGTTTAACAAGGCCATATGAGATACTTAAGATGTTTCAACATTGCCATCCACCTAGTCACCAATGACTTTCTCTTTCACTTATAAATGACCCTCAACAGAGTATAGTTCATAATATCCCATCTCCATTCTTAGTCAATGTTGGATGTGACTATTTGTATCTTTTGCAGTGACTACATCTCAGTATTTTGTTGGGGGGGGTCATTCCACAGCTGCCCAGAATTCTCATTCATTTAGCATTCATCAAACTGACTACAAAATACTTTTCTAAGAAGAATCTTTTTCTCATGTTCTCCCTTTTTATTATATCCATCTTCCTTTCAGACACAGTATAATATCAAAAAAGGAGCATCTCAGTAATGTTTCTGATGGAAATGATGAGTTTTAATGCAAATAAGAATAGTTTGCCTTTATAAAGCAACTGTGTCTCAAATTATTCTACATGTTCTCTCTTACATTATTTCTTTTATCACCAACATATAGCATAATATTTAATATCTCAGCTTTTGGAGTTACCAGCTTTGAATCCCAAATTTCCCAGTTACCAGCTGTGTGATTTTGAGAAATTTTCTTAATTTCATCTGAAAACTGAAACAATATAGTATCTATGTCATAGTTTATTGGGAAAAAATAAAATAAGAAAATGGGCACAAAGCACTGGCACTGATATATAGAAATGTTTAGTACGTGGTAACTTTTTTAAAAGATTAAAACATCATATGTGTTATACCTAAAGAAATGTTTCATCTGCAGTAGGGCAGGTCTCACTTACATGGCCAGGACCAAGAGACCAAGTAGAACAAAAGGATTAGACCAGCTAAACCATACAGTTCTAATGAGTAAGCAACAGGGGCAGTCCTGTCGGTGGAGTGGGTTGGACAGCAGGCAGCAGACAGAGCTCCAGGACAGAGCAGGTGCAGAGTTCCTCCTCAGAGACGTGCAGCTTTAGGCGCTAGACATGCAGCTTCAGTAAGCAGAGTTCAGGTTTAGCATCCACTCTGACCTCTTTTAAGAAAATTTATGAAATCTCAAGTAACTAACATACTGAAGGACTTTGTTTAGTAAACAAGGCACAGCATCAGATTGTGTCCACCTAGAAAGATGATTTGATACTCAATGACTAGTTACTGGACTCCTAGGATCTCCCTGTCAAAGGCCATAATTGGCACAGAAATTGGAGATAAGATTGGATCTGCAGGCAGGTGTTAAGTGGTCCCAGCTGCCAGTGGTAGAAGCCAAGTAGATCATTATTCCACAAACACTTACAATTGGCTTTCCATTGCCAAAAATTAACAATAATAAAATATCTACACCATTGCCTTGGGGATTTCTACTAGTCTCACTTCACAAATCTACTATTGTTATCCTACCTGATCTCCATTATGGAGCATACATCTCAGAGCTGCTTCATATTCTCTGCCCTCTGGCTCTCTAAGCCTCATGTTTTTGGACAGTTTCTTGCTAAGCTAGATCAACTGACTTGGAAGTTGGATCACACTTCATCTTTGCACCAATTCTTTTTAAACTGACCTCTCACATTTTGGCCCCAACTCTCAAGGCCTCAAATTTGGACCAGAGACCCAAACTCTAACTCCTCCTAGGGAACAGGTAAAAAAAAAAGTGTCCAGAAAAGGGCACCAAATTTGGAGGCAGAAAAATTTGATTTGAGTCTAAGCTGTGCCACTAACAAGCAATATAGCTTTGGATAATAACAGATAACATGGACTGAGCTGTTAATAATTAAATAACATTTAATCCTCACAAAACTCTGAGGTAAATTATATTATTATCTCCAGTTTACAGTTGAGGAGACTGAGACACAGAGAGGCTAAATATGTTGCCTAAGGTAAAGAGGCTAGGATGTAGCAGGATTATTATTTAATGTCAGGCAGCTCAGGCTACCAAACAATATGCAACATGTCTTTATGTCCCTTAATTTCTTTCAGAGATGGAAATGCTTATAAAGCCAGCCTTCTGGGGTGAGGGGTTGTGAGCCTAGAACCCCATAGAGTGTTAAAAGTGAAAATGGGATATGGTCTCTGTGTGTCATACAAACATAGAGCATTTCTCTTTATTGTGGTTTTCTCTTTATATCAGTTTTAACTTTTTCAGTATTTTTACTACCCAGAAATCATGGTTTTGTTATTCTTCCTTTTTCTACCTTTAAAGAAATAGTTTCTTTGTAATAAAAATGTATGTATCTTCCTCCCTAATCACTTGCTTTGGCACATTTAGAGACAGAATTTTACTGTGTCTGATCTTCCCTACATCTTCTGCTGAGGGAATATTCTTTCCTGATTCATAATTTTATGACCATTCAAAAGAGCAACCTGTTATAACAGGACATCTCATACAACAGCTCTGCTTTAAACCATTATTTAATTTTTCCAGGCTTCTAAAATTTTCACTTAATGTCTTTAGCCTTATGTTAATAGTTGTTCTTATTGTATAAATTGCCACCCTCTGTTGACATTTTTCTGGCTGTACACTCCTGCTTTCCAGCATCAGATCTTTAGAAAACAACCTTTGCTGCTTCATCCTCTTCATTTCATTCTTCTCATTGATGGATTTTGTTTTGTTTTGTTTTTGCAGCTCTTTTCACTTTAATGGATCATTTCCCTCCCACTAGTTTGGAAAAGTAGACCAGTAGAATTTAAAATTACTACTGTAGAGAGATTCCCTAAAGGAACAATTCCTGTTGAGATGAGATTTATACAATTTGACAGTTCTCAAAATTGCAAAATAGCCAGTAGTAACCAATGGACCCCAAAATGGACTGAGCATATTCCTGGGAAGAGAGGAGAGAGGAGCATAAGAGAGGGCAGATCCAAACAGCTTACAAGGATCAGTGTTCTGAGGGAAATGGCAAGTTTAGGGATACAAACAGGGCTAACAGTCTTATAAATTTGAATCACTATTAGCAGGGGCCAGAAAGATGCCCGAAGACAGAATCACCTACTCTAACGGTTAGGCTCACACTGTACCATAAAAGAATTGGCCTTAGGTTAACGTTCTTAACCCTCTTTCCTGAACAAATACACCAAATGTTCTTACTGTTCTAACCTCTACTTTATGTTTTTAATATTACAATATTCTTCCCTTTCTGGAATAAACTCTTTAGCTTTTTGCATTTTCACATGAATTTTGGAATCAAATTGTCAATGTTTACCCAATTCAGGTAGAACTAATAACATTGATTCATAAGGTTTTATGTTCTTCAGCAGATAATCACGCACAGCATTTATTCACAGCATGTCTCAACCAAAACTTTTTCTTATATACAACCAAGTATCCATTCGGTTTCTTTCTCTGTGTTCGTCACTCACAGAGCACCTGTTCACAAGTCCCTCCCTGATGTTTCTTGGCCCCTAATCTTCCCATTTGTTTCTTTTTTTTTTTTCTTTTTTCTTTTTCTTTTTTTTTTTTTTTAGACAAAGTCTCATTCTGTCATCAGGCTGGAGTGCTGTGGTACGATCTCGGCTCACTGCAAAATCCGACTCCCTGGTTCAAGCAATTCTCCTGCCTCAGCCTCCCAAGTAGCTGGGATTACAGGCATGCACTACCACACCCAGCTAATTTTTGTATTTTTAGTAGAGACAGGGTTTCACCATGTTGGCCAGGGTGGTCTTCATCACCTGACCTTATGATCCACCCGTCTCAGCCTCCCAAAGTGCTGGGATTACAGGTGTGAGCCACCGTGCCGAGACCCCCATTTGTTTCTAAAACCAGATTTGTAGAGAAGTAAGGCAATAGGTGTTTGATGATGATATTGTCCTCTAGCATCTAATCCTCTCCCCTTCTTTCCTTTTAATAAACATTTTTGGTTAAAACTCCTGGCTTCATTTTGCAGGTTATTTCACCTTTTCCCCATATGTCAATGAAACAGCTGCCAAAAGATTGTTTAGACAAACCTCAAAAGTCTTTCTGAACTCAGAAATAAGAACCTCAGAGCCAGAATCATTTCCCCTCTTCAACAACATGATTGTGCTCCTCATTTCTTGAGCTAAAATGCCTGCTGTTAATTCACTTTTATCCTTAGCCTTTGACTGAAATTTCAGCATAAGTCAGCATTCTTTCTCCAAGGGAGGGAGAGGGAAACATTAGCTTCGGAGTCAGAACAACTTGGATTCAAATCCAGCTTTGATATTTAGTAGCTCTGCTTAGCGCAAATAGTTTGATGAGAGGATTTCATGAAATCATATATTTCAAGCTTCTATCACAGTGCCTGCTGCTTAGGAGTTTCTTGTGAACTGCTACCTTTTCCTGTATTTCAGTCCAGTGCTCTTTCTTAAAAACATTTATAGAAACTATAATCTCTGTCTTTTGGCGCATGTTCAACTGTCTACCTTTATTCTTATCCCCATCATCATTCTCTACTGACCCACTATAAAATGTTACTATAGAATGTTTTATTAGTGCTTAACGATCTTTCTCACACACCCTTAGTTCTAACTTTATGTGCTTTTACCATTTGTTAATAAATATTTGGGTTTTTTACCTTTGTTATTATCTCTGTTCATAATTTGTTCCTCTTTTTTGGCAGTTGGATATCTTTGTTGACTCTTATGTTTGAAGCATTGGATTCACTGCACCCGGTGTCCTTAGGGCAGCCAATGTCCTCTGGACACTGCAGCCCTGCTTGTCAGTCACCTGAACTGACGTTCACTGCCCCTACTGGACTTCTCACTCCCACAGGTACCTCTGCGTGTGCTCGTCACCTCCACCATGCTGCAGTGTCTCTAGCTCCTGCACCTCACCTACTGAAGCCATGGAGAGGCAAGAGTCACATTCTATTTGAAGCTACTTTGGGAGAATGTGTCTCCTCCCCTTTACTGAAACAACTCATCTGATGCAACCCACTCCATCCTTCATTGGACATTTATATCATAAACAGTTTTTAGTGAAAACAGCTCTTTCCTTTTTTATTCTGCATCCAGGAACATATCTCTGAAACAAGTATCAAGACAAACATAAAAGAACCCTGTCCCTCTGATGACTGAGGCCATGGTTGGGTTACCTCATCTGGCTGACTTTGCTTCCCTTAGGATGTGCTAGTTCCAAAAAGAATCCTAAATTTCTCTTACAAACAAGCACCTGGAAGGCAAATTCCACCAGATTCCCAGTGAGGCTCAGATATGTCTAAATTAGCTACGACTAAGAATGAGCTTCAGCTAGAACTCCGTAACACTGTCAAAGGTACCAAAAAAAACTATCTTTCTATATTATATTTATATACACTGAGTCTAGGAATGTGGCTTTATGCTTTTTTCTTCATAATATACAGTTGGAATCCCCTCCCAGTCTATTCTTCTGATAATATATGGGGAAGATGACTTGACTTTGAATAATTTTTTCCTTTCACATTTTATTTAGAGTCATACACATGTACTTAACTGATCTTATGTCTTCACCAAAATATAAATCTTCCAAACATGATTGCATTTTTCAGACATTCATACTGTGGTTTGAATACAGAAAATTCTTACCCTTTAAGACTTTCCTCCCTTACTGACCAGGAAAAATTGCCACAAATCCAGGTCTTTCATGCACAGCACATCTCCCTTTTGGTATTCAGCCTTGTTCCTTGCACCAAGTCACACACTGATGTCTCTTGTCTCAAATCCTCAAGGTCTCTTAAAGCTCTCTGTGCTCTACAGCCCAGAATTACAGCATGTTCAGATCAGAGGGGACTACACTAATCAGGAAATTCAGACACTTCAGAATGCACATGAGGAAATTGAGACAAAAAGCTTAAGAGACTTGCCCAAGTCCACACAGGTGGAAATACCTTCATCGGCACCATCTTATTTTATTTATTTATCCATTGAGTCTCAGAAGTGCTATCATATTCTTAAATAATTTGTTGCTATCATAGAAGAGTACTCTTTTTGGTTTTTTTCAAAATTTTGTTCGCTAGAGTACACTCCCCTTACTATAATTTGGTAGTTTGTTTTTTGCTCCAGATGTGGTTAAAGCAAGCACATTTATAAGGCAAATCTGGTAACCTGACATAATACAAAGCATTACAAAGCCAAACATTAAGGAGCCTTAAGGAACCTTGAGGGAAGACACAAATATTTTTCCCACTTGGCTCCACCCTATCTGGCTAGAATTCTAAGGCAGTGATACAAGAAGTGGGTCTTCTCATCTTTCTATTAGGATGAGACTAGGAATCCAGGTTGATGTATAAGAGATGTAAAATGTTTCTCATACTTCGCCACTAAGAAATACCACTGAAATCCACAATCTCTTCCAATTTTCCAGTTCTTTCACTACACAAATGGAACAAGGCAGTAAGAGTTCCACTAAAAACTATTTAGAGTTATCCATATTGCCATTTTCTTCCTTTATACACATAGTTGTAGACTTATTTATATGAAGATGTGATTGTCATAATAATACTTTTCATTTGTTAAAACTGTTAAATAAATTTATTAAATTGAAAGTCACACTCTTTATTATCATTTAATATATAGTTGGGAACTTGAGAAAAGCATGATCATGGTATTAAACTAAGATGAGGACAGAGACTCCAAATCTTGTCCCTGTTTCATTAAAACCAACTATTTCTATTTAGTTGACAAGTGATTAAACAAAAACAAGGACAGAGATCTCAAAATCACACCCTAATTATTTGTTTCATTAGAACCAATTATTTCTATTTATTTGTTTATCCCAAGCTTATTTATTGTCAATCAACCTATGTTATTCAAGGGCTATGTGAAAATTCATGCTGATAAAAGAGATGCATTCACAGTTTTCAAATCAAGGACTTTGCTGGGTTTCTGAATCAAGAATTACTGCATGGCATTTTTGACTTGATATAGTTAGCACATCATTGTTATATATTCACCCAAGCATCACCTACTTCACTGTTAGCTAAAAGAGAACAGAAAAAAATTAACATATCCAGAGCATGCCATAAAATAAAGACAGGATCATCCTTTCTTCTGTGCTAACATTGAAGAAAAACTACCAAGAGTGACGGAAAGAACAGTGCCATGCATGCCATCACTAAGCTAGAAAGTTGTTCAAAGCCAAGTCCCAGATGCAGACTAAATAAGCTCAACTTTGTAGTTGATTCTAACAGTATGAGGAAGGAAGCAAATATTTGTATTCATCCAGTGCCACTGAGCTCTGATTTTACCAAATCATACATTTACCATTCCTGCCATTGAATCATGGGTCTCCAGAACAAAGTATGGAATCATTATAAAGAGCCTTTTAAATCATCTAAAAATCAAGGACTTCAACTTTATCCAAGTGAGCACAGTACTCCTGATTATTTATTCTGAGAGTTGAACTTCTTTGGAAAATAGGTTAATGAGGTAATACACACACAGCAAAGTTCACTTAAAAATGCAGGTGTAAGTCTAGTTTAAAAATGCGGCTTTTTAAAAATCCAACAAACATCTTCAAAAATCTAGACATTATTTAATATAAGCAAAAACAAGCAAATGTTTAACTCATATTAGGTAGCCTGTAGATTGGAAGATGGCATAACATAATGGAATGAGCTGCAAGTTCAGCATTTATAAACTATCTCCACAGTAATTAATTTTGTCATTGTGAGCAATTCAAATAATCTTATAAATACTACTGAAATTCAGCAGTATTGAAAAAAATAACAGTAGCTTGATTGAACCCAGCTGACAAGTGGAATCAATGAAAATAGTTACAAGATAATTTAAGAAATTGTGGCAGATATGGTAACCCAGAGTCAGAAGATGGAAGCACAGGAGTAAACAAGCAATAAACCTCTAAGTAACGAGTTGGAAAGCAGGAGAAGAGAGGTTCTCTGAATTCTTTGAGCTTTGTTATTTGTCATGTGGTTCATGACAAATGGACATCATATGCTGTAGGCCCAGATGGTTTCACTAGTAAAATCTATCAAACACTTAAGGAAGAAATAATACCAATTCTGCATGTTGTCAAGGACTGACAGAAAATAGAGAAACATGTAGGACATTCCAAGTAATTTGAAGAGGCAACATCACCCTGACCAAAATCAGACAAAGACAAAGAAATTACAAGAAAACTACTGACCACTATGCATTGTAATCATGAACAAACACACAAAAAGAACTCAACAAAATATTAGCAAATCAAATTCAGCAACATATAAAAATAATAATACATCATGACTGAAGTAATAAGATGTAATGACCCATATAAACATCACGGAGTTTAAATGGGGAAAGCAAGGTTGGTTCAATATTTTGAAAATATATCAATGTCATTTATCACATGAACAGACTAAAAAATGATCTCAGCAGAGGCAGAAAAATTATTTTTACAAAATACAGCATTTATTCGTGATTAAAACTCTAAGAAAATTAGGCATAAAAGAGTATGTTTTGAACTTGATAAAGGGCATCTGCATAAAACCTGAGCTGAAGTCAGACTTAATGGGAAAAATTAAATCTTTCTCCTTAAGATTAAAAACAAGGCAAAAATGTCCTCTCCTCCCATCCGTAACCAATATCATACTATAGGTCCTAGCTAGAATAATAGACCAAAAAAAAGAATAAAAGGAATATATTATAAAAATAAATAAAATTTTCTCCATTCTTAGAAAACATGATTATCTATGTAGAATTTCACAAAGTTTACCCAAAAAAGCTACTAGATGTAAGAAGTCTATTTAGAAAGACTGTAGGATACAAGATCAATATAAAAATAAAAACTATGTATCTACATGCTAGCAATGAACCATTTGAAATTATAATTTTAAAAGTACCGGGGGGAGGAGCCAAGATGGCCGAATAGGAACAGCTCCGGTCTACAGCTCCCAGCGCGAGCGACGCAGAAGACCCGTGATTTCTGCATTTCCATCTGAGGTACCGTGTTCATCTCACTAGGGAGTGCCAGACAGTGGGCGCAGATCAGTGGGTGAGTGCACCGTGCGCGCCAGCCGAAGCAGGGGCGAGGCATTGCCTCACTCAGGAATCGCAAGGGGTCAGGGAGTTCCCTTTCCAGGGGTGACAGACAGCACATGGAAAATCGGGCCACTCCCACCCGAATACTGTGCTTTTCCGATGGGCTTACGAAACGGTGCCCCAGGAGAGTATAGCCGGCACCTGGCTCAGAGGGTCCTACGCCCACGGAGTCTCCCTGATTGCTAGCACAGCAGTCTGAGATCAAACAGCAAGTCGGCAGCGAGGCTGGGGGAGGGGCGCCCGCCATTGCCCAGGCTCGCTTAGGTAAACAAAGCAGCCTGGAAGCTTGAACTGGGTGGAGCCCACCACAGCTCAAGGAGGCCTGCCTGCCTCTGTAGGCTCCACCTCTGGGGGCTGGGCACAGAC
This sequence comes from Pongo pygmaeus, assembly GCF_028885625.2. NCBI lineage: Eukaryota > Metazoa > Chordata > Mammalia > Primates > Hominidae > Pongo > Pongo pygmaeus. The sequence goes on from NC_072376.2 coordinate 139,780,539, forward strand.
AAACAAAAAGACAGCTGTAACCTCTGCAGACTTAAATGTCCCTGTCTGACAGCTGTGAGGAGAGCAGTGGTTCTCCCAGCACGCAGCTGGAGATCTGAGAACTGGCTGACTGCCTCCTCAAGTGGGTCCCTGACCCCTGACCCCCGAGCAGCCTAATTGGGAGGCACCCCCCAGCAGGTGCAGACTGACACCTCACACGGCCGGCCAGGTACTCCAACAGACCTGCAGCTGAGGGTCCTGTCTGTTAGAAGGAAAACTAACAGAAAGGACATCCACACCAAAAACCCATCTGTACATCACCATCATCAAAGACCAAAAGTAGATAAAACCACAAAGATGGGGAAAAAACACAGCAGAAAAACTGGAAACTCTAAAAAGCAGAGTACCTCTCCTCCTCCAAAGGAACGCAGTTCCTCACCAGCAACGGAACAAAGCTGGACGGAGAATGACTTTGACGAGCTGAGAGAAGAAGGCTTCAGACGATCAAATTACTCCGAGCTACGGGAGGATATTCAAACCAAAGGCAAAGAAGTTGAAAACTTTGAAAAAAATTTAGAAGAATGTATAACTAGAATAACCAATACAGAGAAGTGCTTAAAGGAGCTGATGGAGCTGAAAACCAAGGCTCGAGAACTACGTGAAGAATGCAGAAGCCTCAGGAGCCAATGCGATCAAATGGAAGAAAGGGTATCAGCAATGGAAGATGAAATGAATGAAATGAAGCGAGAAGGGAAGTTTAGAGAAAAAAGAATAAAAAGAAACGAGCAAAGCCTTCAAGAAATGTGGGACTATGTGAAAAGACCAAATCTACGTCTGATTGGTGTACCTGAAAGTGACGGGGAGAATGGAAACAAGTTGGAAAACACTCTGCAGGATATTATCCAGGAGAACTTCCCCAATCTAGCAAGGCAGGCCAACATTCAGATTCAGGAAATACAGAGAATGCCACAAAGATACTCCTCGAGAAGAGCAACTCCAAGACACATAATTGTCAGATTCACCAAAGTTGAAATGAAGGAAAAAATGTTAAGGGCAGCCAGAGAGAAAGGTCGGGTTACCATCAAAGGGAAGCCCATCAGACTAACAGCGGATCTCTCGGCAGAAACCCTACAAGCCACAAGAGAGTGGGGGCCAATATTCAACATTCTTAAAGAAAAGAATTTTCAACCCAGAATTTCATATCCTGCCAAACTAAGCTTCATAAGTGAAGGAGAAATAAAATACTTTACAGACAAGCAAATGCTGAGAGATTTTGTCACCACCAACCCTGCCCTAAAAGAGCTCCTGAAGGAAGCGCTAAACATGGAAAGGCACAACCGGTACCAGCCACTGCAAAATCATACCGAAATGTAAAGACCATCGAGACTAGGAAGAGACTGCATCAACTAACGAGCAAAATAACCAGCTAACATCATAATGACAGGATCAGATTCACACATAACAATATTAACTTTAAATGTAAATAGACTAAATGCTCCAATTAAAAGACACAGACTGGCAAATTGGATACAGAGTCAAGACCCATCAGTGTGCTGTATTCAGGAAACCCATCTCACGTGCAGAGACACACATAGGCTCAGAATAAAAGGATGGAGGAAGATCTACCAAGCAAATGGAAAACAAAAAAAGGCAGGGGTTGCAATCCTAGTGTCTGATAAAACAGACTTTAAACCAACAAAGATCAAAAGAGACAAAGAAGGCCATTACATAATGGTAAAGGGATTAATTCAACAAGAAGAGCTAACTATCCTAAATATACATGCACCCAATACAGGAGCACCCAGATTCATAAAGCAAGTCCTGAGTGACCTACAAAGAGACTTAGAGACTTAGACTCCCACAGATTAATAATGGGAGACTTTAACACCCCACTGTCAACATTAGACAGATCAACAAGACAGAAAGTTAACAAGGATACCCAGGAATTGAACTCAGCTCTGCACCAAGCGGACCTAATAGACATCTACAGAACTCTCCACCCAAATCAACAGAATACACATTTTTTTCAGCACCACACCACACCTATTCCAAAATTGACCATATGCTTGGAAGTAAAGCTCTCCTCAATAAATGTAAAAGAACAGAAATTCTAACAAACTATCCTCAGATCACAGTGCAATCAAGCTAGAACTCAGGATTAAGAATCTCACTCAAAACCGCTCAACTACGTGGAAACTGAACAACCTGCTCCTGAATGACTACTGGGTACATAACGAAATGAAGGCAGAAATAAAGATGTTCTTTGAAACCAACGAGAACAAAGACACAACATACCAGAATCTCTGGGATGCATTCAAAGCAGTGTATAGAGGGAAATTTATAGCACTAAATGCCCACAAAAGAAAGCAGGAAAGATCCAAAATTGACACCCTAACATCACAATTAAAAGAACTAGAAAAGCTAGCAGAAGGCAAGAAATAACTAAAATCAGAGCAGAACTGAAGGAAATAGAGACACAAAAAACCCTTCAAAAAATCAATGAATCCAGGAGCTGGTTTTTTGAAAGGATCAACAAAATTGATAGACCGCTAGCAAGATTAATAAAGAAAAAAAGAGAGAAGAATCAAATAGATGCAATAAAAAATGATAAAGGGGATATCACCACTGATCCCACAGAAATACAAAGTACCATCAGAGAATATTACAAACACCTCTACGCAAATAAACTAGAAAATCTAGAAGAAATGGATAAATTCCTCAACACATACACCCTCCCAAGACTAAACCAGGAAGAAGTTGAATCTCTGAATAGACCAATAACAGGAGCTGAAATTGTGGCAATAATCAATAGCTTACCAACCAAAAAAAGTCCAGGACCAGATGGGTTCACAGCCGAATTCTACCAGAGGTACAAGGAGGAGCTGGTACCATTCCTTCTGAAACTATTCCAATCAATAGAAAAAGAGGGAATCCTCCCTAACTCATTTGATGAGGCCAGCATCATCCTGATACCAAAGCCTGGCAGAGACACAACAAAAAAAGAGAATTTTAGACCAATATCCTTGATGAACATTGATGCAAAAATCCTCAATAAAATACTGGCAAACAGAATCCAGCAGCACATCAAAAAGCTTATCCACCATGATCAAGTGGGCTTCATCCCTGGGATGCAAGGCTGGTTCAATATACGCAAATCAATAAATGTAATCCAGCATATAAACAGAACCAAAGACAAAAACCACATGATTATCTCAATAGATGCAGAAAAGGCCTTTGACAAAATTCAACAACACTTCATGATAAAAACTCTCAATAAATTAGATATTGATGGGACGTATCTCAAAATAATAAGAGCTATTTATGACAAACCCACAGCCAATATCATACTGAATGGGCAAAAACTGGAAGCATTCCCTTTGAAAACTGGCACAAGACAGGGATGCCGTCTCTCACCACTTCTATTCAACATAGTGTTGGAAGTTCTGGCCAGGGCAATTAGGCAAGAGAAGGAAATCAAGGGTATTCAATTAGGAAAATAGGAAGTCAAATTGTCCCTGTTTGCAGATGACATGATAGTATATCTAGAAAACCCCAGTGTCTCAGCCCAAAATCTCCTTAAGCTGATAAGCAACTTCAGCAAAGTCTCAGGATACAAAATCAATGTACAAAAATCACAAGCATTCTTATACATCAATAACAGACAAACAGAGAGCCAAATCATGAGTGAACTCCCATTCACAATTGCTTCAAAGAGAATAAAATACCTAGGAATCCAACTTACAAGGGATGTGAAGGACCTCTTCAAGGAGAACTACAAACCACTACTCAAGGAAATAAAAGAGGATACAAACAAATGGAAGAACATTCCATGCTCATGGGTAGGAAGAATCAATATCATGAAAATGGCCATCCTTCCCAAGGTAGTTTACAGATTCAATGCCATCCCCATCAAGCTACCAATGACTTTCTTCACAGAATTGGAAAAAACTACTTTAAAGTTCATATGGAACCAAAAAAGAGCCCGCATCACCAAGTCAATCCTAAGCCAAAAGAACAAAGCTGGAGGCATCACACTACCTGACTTCAAACTATACTACAAGGCTACAGTAACCAAAACAGCATGGTACTGGTACCAAAACAGAGATACAGATCAATGGAACAGAACAGAGCCCTCAGAAATAATGCCACATATCTACAACTATCTGATCTTTGACAAACCTGACAAAAACAAGAAATGGGGAAAGGATTCCCTGTTTAATAAATGGTGCTGGGAAAACTGGCTAGCCATATGTAGAAAGCTGAAACTGGATCCCTTCCTTACACCTTATACAAAAATCAATTCAAGATGGATTAAAGACTTAAATGTTAGACCTAAAACCATAAAAACCCTAGAAGAAAACCTAGGCATTACCATTCAGGACATAGGCATGGGCAAGGACTTCATGTCTAAAACACCAAAAGCAATGGCAACAAAAGCCAAAATTGACAAATGGGATCTAATTAAACTAAAGAGCTTCTGCACAGCAAAGGAAACTACCATCAGAGTGAACAGGCAACCTACAAAATGGGAGAAAATTTTCGCAACCTACTCATCTGACAAAGGGCTAATATCCAGAATCTACAATGAACTCCAACAAATTTACAAGAAAAAAACAAACAACCCCATCAAAAAGTGGGCCAAGGACATGAACAGACACTTCTCAAAAGAAGACATTTATGCAGCCAAAAAACACATGAAAAAATGCTCACCATCACTGGCCATCAGAGAAATGCAAATCAAAACCACAATGAGATACCATCTCACACCAGTTAGAATGGCAATCATTAAAAAGTCAGGAAACAACAGGTGCTGGAGAGGATGTGGAGAAATAGGAACACTTTGACACTGTTGGTGGGACTGTAAACTAGTTCAACCCTTGTGGAAGTCAGTGTGGCGATTCCTCAGGGATCTAGAACTAGAAATTCCATTTGACCCAGCCATCCCATTACTGGGTATATACCCAAAGGACTATAAATCATGCTGCTATAAAGACACATGCACACGTATGTTTATTGCAGCATTATTCACAATAGCAAAGACTTGGAACCAACCCAGATGTCCAACAATGATAGACTGGATTAAGAAAATGTGGCACATATACACCATGGAATACTATGCAGCCATAAAAAATGATGAGTTCACGTCCTTTGTAGGGACATGGATGAAATTGGAAATCATCATTCTCGGTAAACTATCGCAAGAACAAAAAACCAAACACCGCATATTCTCACTCATAGGTGGGAATTGAACAATGAGAACACATGGACACAGGAAGGGGAACATCACACTTCGGGGACTGTTGTGGGGTGGGGGGAGGGGGGAGGGATAGCACTGGGAGACATACCTAATGCTAGATGACGAGTTGGTGGGTGCAGCGCACCAGCATGGCACATGTATACATATGTAACTTACCTGCACCTTGCGCACATGTACCATAGAGCCTGAAGTATAATAATAATAAGAATAATAATAATAATAATAATAATAATAAAAAGAAAAAAAATAAAAAATAAAAAAATAAAAAATAAAATGTGAAAAAAATAAAAAAATAAATAAATAAAAGTACCATTTACAATAGCAACACAAAATATAAAATACTTAGATATAAATATAACATACAAAATTTGTAAGCTAAAAACTATAAAAGTTTAATGAAAGGGCAAAATTGAAAGACTTATGCATACTACCTGATTTTAAGATTTATTATAAAGCTACAATAATAATAACAATGTGGTCTTTGCAAATAAATAGATACATAGATCAATTAATTAGAACAGAGGGTCCAGAAACAGGCCCACCCAAATGTCAGCTGATTTTTTGTAATGCCCCAAGAAATTCAGTGGAAAGATGGTAACCTTATTGAAAAGTTATGTTGGACCTAAATGTAAACCCTAGAAGAAAACATTGGAGAAAATCTTTGCAACCTTGTGTTTCACAAAATTTTTTTAGAAGACTGAAAATACAAATTATAGAAGAAAATTAATAAATTGGACTTCTTCAAATTTGAAAGCTTCTACTCTTCTAAAGATAACTATAGAAATTAAGAAACAAACAACAGACTGCAAAAATATTTGCAAAACACATTTCTGAGAAGGACAGGTATCCAGAATATTTTTTTAACTCTCACGACTCAGTTATAAGAAAACTTATAATTCAATAAAGAATATTTTAACAGATATTTCAACAAAGAAGATACAGAGGTATAAGATAAACACATAGGCGATCCACATACTAATAATTTAAAAATTGCAAATTAAAATCACAATAGGACACCAATATACAACTATTATCATGGCTAATTAAAAAAAAAAAAAAAAGTAGCAGGTACCGGCAAGAATGAAGAGAAATTGGGACTCTTATACTTTGCTGGTATGAATGCAAAAATGATACAACCACTTTGAAAAGCAGTTTGATAATTTCTTATAAAATTAAACACACACATACCATGTGAACAGAAATACCACTCCTAAGCACTTACCCAAGGGAAGTGCAGACATATGTCCTTAAAGTCAATAAAAAATGTGTATACAAATAATATTTTGTTTATAATTGCCAAAACAATTTTGCTGGAATCAACCCAAATAACCATCAACTGGTGAATAAACTGTAGTATGTTCATGTAATGAAATACTACTTGGTAATAAATAGAACAAACTACTGATACATGCAACAACATGGATAAATCTCAAATGCAACATGCAGAGTCAAAGAAAACTGACTCAAAAGGACACATACTATATGATTCCATTCCTATGACATTCTGAAAAAGGCAAAACCATCGCAACTGAAAACAAATCAGTAGATTCCAAAACACAAGGTGGGAGTGAGAAGGGGTGACTACAAATGAGCTTGAGAGAATTTTCAGGAGTGATTGAAATATTCTATGTCTTGATGGTGGTAGTGGCTACATGACTCGTGGTGAGACCAGAACATCTTCTTATGCCAGAAAGGAAGTATCAATCAATTACAAAGATCCATCAGAAGGACTCAGAAGCCAGCTTCAAGAGGTTTCCATTGGTCAAATCTGGTACATTCTGAGTATTACAATTAATTAGATCATAGTAATCTAAAGCTCATATCGAAGAAAGGAGAAGAAAGTAGGAAAAAAAGAGAGAATGCTCTACTTTCTATCAAATTCCATCTAATAATTATAGAAGGAATGATAGAATTTTAAAAAATCACCATTTGGCAACCATCTTACAATAACTAATTCAGACAAAAATCAACATCTAAAAAATGTGAAAACTTTAGTCACTAAAATATATCACATAAAACAGGGACCCCAACACAGTGTCCCCATTCTGTTAGGAACCAGGCTGCACAGGAGGTGAGCAGAAGGTGAGTGAGTACTACCACCTGAGCTCCGCCTCCTGTCAGATCAGCGATGATATTAGATTCTCATAGGAGCTCAAACCCTATTGTGAACTGTGCATGTGAGAGATCTAGATTGCACGCTCCTTATGAGAATCTAACTAATGTCTCATGATCCGAGGTGGAACAGTTTCATCCTGAAACCATCCCCTCTCTACATCCATGGAAAAATTGTCTTCCACAAAACCAGTCCCTGGTGCCAAAAATGTTGGGGACCACTGATCTAAAAGACTACTACTGGGTGAAAGTTTTATAAGAAACAAAATATTTAATCAGGCTCAAAGTATCACCCATAAAACTCATATTAATTATTTTTAATAAGTACAAAATATTGGTTAATGAACTATAGAGTAGAAAAACCAAGTTGACACTATGTTAACGTGACTAGCAATGACACAAATGGAAGTTATGTGTTTCCTAGTACAATACACTGTGAAGAAAACAGCATCCCTTCTGTAATATATCTGCCAAAAATTTATATTCTGAATCATAGCATGAGGAAACATTAGACAAAGCCAAACTGAGGGGCATTTTACAAAATAATTGACTTGTACAGTTTTAAAATATCTACATGAAGAAGCAAAGAAAGGCTGAAGAGTCACTACAGATTGAAGGACAATGAAGATACATGGCTATCGAATGAAACTCTTGATCCCGGTTTCTGGACCAAAAAGGAAAGAGAGGAAAATAAAAGTTTTGTTTTTGTTTTTTCCTTGTATGTTTTTTTTTCTCCTTCTTCTTCTCCTTTTTGTCTGTTTCTACAAAAGACATTATTGGAATAAATACTGAAATTTTCATGGGGTTTGTGAGTTATATGTTAATATTGTATCAATGTTAATTTTCTGATTTTGAGACACATACATTATGGATGAATAGGAAATACACACTGCTTTATTTAGGAGTAACAGGGCATCACATCTGCAATGTATTTGCAAATGGAAATTAACAATAAACATTAGAAATGGAAGATACATGGTAAATAGGTAAAAAGAAAAAGCAAATGTGCTAAATACGTTAATAGTTGTGGAATTAGGACGAAGGTTGAACAAGATTTCTGTGTACTGTCCTTGCAACTTTTCTGTAAGTTTGAAAGTATTTCAAAATAAAAGGTTTATAAGGCAAGAGTATTATATTCCCCCCTCTTCCTTTTTTTATGTCTTGAATTCCACAGAAATATAAATGACCAGTTAGAAATATTCATTACTGTATTCTTCCTTAATATTTTCCTATAGTTTTTCAAATTTTAAATGGGTTAAACATTGCAATGTTAGGCAAAAAAAAAACATTTTTATGAAAGGCATGAAGATTGTACAATCATGTTTTTTCATTTATGTGATCATTACAGTCTCTTTAGCTTGGTCACAGTTCAGAGTTGTAAATACATCCGGCCTTGTGACTCTCTCATAAAATCTATTTAGTAAGGTTTTCCTTGAATAAAATGAAGAAAGTCTTTTGACCTGACACCATACAGCACTGGAATAAAAAATACTTTTCTGGTGAAATATTTCAAAACCCACAGTCATTTAGTGATAGATATGTGTATACTTGAACTAAAAGTATGAGCCTAGTTTGTATGAGGTTTGTGGGTATATAATTACTAGTATTAAATTATGTGTTCCATGTTGACTTACCATCATATTTATTATTGCTATTAAAAATGCTGACTGCAATAGGTGACATGGTCTTCTTATAATACATAGCCTTTATCTAAAATAAAGCACTCTTATTTTCTCTTTCCATGACCTTTGTGAAAGAGGTCTAATAAACTTTATAGACTTTTCAGTTGTGGATACATGTTGGGAAGAAAACCTCAGTACTGATTTCTTCTAAAATGAACATAGAGACAGAAGGTTGCAATGTGATTTTAAGTCCACAGAAACTAATTAAAGAGGAACAAATATTGGTCTAGCTATAAAATTCAAAGTGTTGCTTTATTCTGAACTACTGGACATACCCACAACTGGTACAATAAACGACCAAAAATAGAAGAAATTGAGAAAGTTAAGTTGTTTTTTAACTTTTGTTGTTTTGCATTTTCCTTTGTTGTTGCTTAGTTTACCAGATCCATTCAAGTGTGAAACTTCTCACATGATAGGCAATAAATATAAAATATTGATGTTCACAATGTAGAAAGAGATGAGCTATGCTTGTAGATGCCGTCCTTTATACTCAGTCACAGACTGTCAAGCAAACGGCGTTTTGGGGGAAATTATTTCAACATATATTCTAATTTTGTTTTTGTTCCCTGAGTAAACCTATGAATGAGTGAGGCTATGTCACTTGCCTTCCTTTGCTCTTCAGTCCACAAGAGTAAAAAAAAATTTAAAAGACAATGTGTACTTGAGAAGGCATCAACAATCAGACCAACAGGTAGAACAATCCCTAGTGAGTTTGTAGAAAGAGGAATTGTACATTTTCACAATAAGACTAAAACCTTTCAGTCAACAGAATGTTGCTCAAAGGCCAGCAAGCACAATCCTTTTTATTTCCAGTTTAGTCTGAAGCAGGCCTCTCTGAGTCCCTAGGCTGTACTTCATGAACGAGCCCTTGCCATCTCATTACAAACTGAGTTTTCATTCATTTGGAAAATGTGTCCACTTTCTAACTGCAAATCAAAAGAAAAGGCATAGTCATAACAGAGAGGGGGGAAAATGTGTCTTACTTAAAATTTTTAAAAAATTAAAAATAATGCCTCATCTCCCAGGACCCTGTCAGACCAATCAATGTTACCGGGCAATAATCAGCCTCTATGCACAGAGTTTGAAATAAAATCTTGCTCTAAGAATGAGTTTTCAGAGTACTGCCTATTCCATGAACTGATGCATTCAAAAATCACATGCTCTATTTAAAAACACAATCCAAACTACTACTACCGTTTCCAGTTTCACTGTATACAGAGATAATGTGCACTGGAGTAAAGGGACAGAATGACAATTCTAGTTTTTAGCAAAATAAGTAAAACAATAATTAATTTTTATCATCTGGTTTCAGTTTCCTGATAGCACAAGTAGCTGCCTGTATTTTAACCATCTAACACAACTTTCTGTACCAAAATTTCAAAAAGTTTCATATCCTCAGTTTTATTTCTCTGTGCTGTGATAAACTATGTAGTCCTTAAAACCTAGATGACACTGCTGTGAACTGATCCAAGCCAATTTGGTTTTGTACAACTCTTTGTTGTAAAAACTGGAAGTCAGTGAAGGCGCTGAGGGGTAACTATTCCCCACAAATTCATTGATTCTGACTGAAGCAAGTTTCAAACCAGATTTTACCTGACATATGGGCACTGGTTTAATAAACAGGCACAAGAGTTCCTTCACAAACTCAGTGAAGTCTCAGCTCTGTCCTTTCCAATGTCCTTGCATGGAAAGTTAATGCATCCAATTCTGGCTGATTTACATGGCCCAGTGCAAAACAAAAACATGGGGCTCCTTGTATCAAATTATTAAGAATTTCAAGAATGCGACAACAAAGCATTAAACAAAGCACAGATCCCTTGATTAAAAACGATCCCTTTAAACCAAAGATACCTTAGTTCATATAGGCATATGAAGCCAGCCCTGCCCTCAGCAGAGACACAAGAATACAAAGGCCAGATTCTGTTCCCTTATAGTCAGAATCAGAGTCAGGCAACAACAACTCGCCTAAATCAGTGACTGGAGAAAGAACTGAAATCAAGCCTGAGGTTCCATCCCTCACTGTAAAAACTTCCAATATCACTGGATTATTATATCCTATTAGGACAAGTATGAGAAATATTTCTAAAACATTTTAGCCAATCCATATATACTAAATACCTTTAATTTTATCACTGATGATCTACTTCTAAGATTCATCTTGTTGTTATCAAGCCACTATTTACAAGGAAAACCCCATTTCTGATATTTAATATGTTCATTAGCAAAGTCTAAGTCAGATATTGATACAAATTACTGAAGTGCTTAAAATACCCACCGCTGGGTAATAGAATTCTCACTTAAAATATAGAAAATAATCCCCAGACAGAGCCTTCCTGATTAGGGCATCAGAATGTCTTTAGAGTGAGGCTTAACCTAACTGGTACATACACAGTCACTCTGTCTAGAAGCCTGCATACATCACAGCCATCACAAAAGACAATGACTTCCAAAGCACATGGGCTGCAAAGAAAAGCAGATACTAGAAGGCTTTTAACTCAAACTGACAATTCCCAAACAGGTAAGTGTTTCTGTCTTTTCCAGTACTATCAGAATAAAGTTGGGCATATCTGCCAAAACATCACACCAGCTGTTAGGATGCAGTTGTGGGAAGAGAAAGAAAGTACCAAGGAAAGAATGGAAGGGAAGATTCTTTTTAAGCTTATTTTCTGATTGGATTAAACATACCTTCTTACCTTCAAAAAATTTATAGAAGATGAATGAAACTTCTTGTCATTTTAGAGTTAATATTCAACATTTAATTTAATCAAGAGAGTGCTTTGTTTCAAACTATTAGTAGTCACAGGAAAAAAAATGTGAATATGTAACCTGTCTGAAACCTCACCTCTAGTCAAGAGCTGCCAAATAACATAGTGATAATTCAGAGGAAAGGGACAGGGGGAAGGGAGATGGAGGAAGGAAATAGAAGAGGGAATAGGTAAAGAAGTTCTAGGAAAAGGGATAAAGGAGAAAAACGGGAAGGAAAGAGAGAAAGGAGAAGAGAATAGCTAAGAGTGGGAGATGTTCTTTAAGAACTCAGAAAAAAAATTAAAATTTCTTAAATTGAGAAGCAAGCATAACATTAGCTATTAAATTAAGACTAGAATAAGAGAAACATATAGTCAATAAAACTTCAGCGAATAATATTGCCCCTCTTTGAAATGTCCTTCATTAAAGAAAACTTTCCCATTCTTCCCCCTATTTCTATCTCTGCCCCAATTTGTGTTTGAATCTGACAGATTTGGGAATCTGATATTGGGCTATCACTATAAGTGTAAACTACTCACATTTTTTAACTCCAAAAGCTATTGCTGCTAGAATCCCTAAAGGTAGCTTTCCTGTGGGCCCTAATACACATTCAAAATTAGAATAACCTGGCCAGGAACAGTGACTCATGCCTGTAATCCCAGCACTTTCAGAGGCTGAGGTGGGCAGATCACAAAGTCAGGGGATTGAGACCATCCTGGCCAAAATGGTGAAACCCTGTCTCTACTGAAAATACAAAAATTAGCTGGGTGTGGTAGTGTGTGCCTGTAATCCCAGCTACTCAGGAGGCTGAGGCAGGAGAATCACTTGAACCAGGGAGTCAGAGGTTGCAGTGAGCCAAGATTGTGCCACTGCACTCCAGCCTGGTGAAAGAGCAAGACTCCATCTCAAAAAAAAAAAAAAAAAAAAAAAGAATAACCTATGTCGTTTAAATTCTCTTTTTCATTAATTTTAAAAATTTATATATGTTAATCACTGTTTTAATTGCTACACAATGTATATCTGCACTGAAACACCACAGTGTATCACATAAATTCTTGAGATGGTAATTTAGTTAATATTTTTCCATTTCAACCCACTGTTCTATACTCCTGCTTTGTGCTGCTGGGATATGTGTCTGCAAACCACATTTCAACTTTGCTGGCTAATTCTCAGTTAGGCTTTGTTAACGGGAGCATTAGATGGAGGATTCAAAGTTGGAGCTATAGCAAAACATCACATTGTACTCAATAAATATATACAATTATTATTTGTCAACTCAAAATAAAATTTTTAAGAAGAGAGAAGAAACTGTTTCTTCCTGTTTGTGTGTTGTTCCTGCCAGCTTAACCCTGGCAATGACTGTTCACTCTGGCAGTAGCAGTTCATTCCAGTGGCATCAGTCAATTACACTTCTAGCTTTTCCCACATTTCCCACAGCAGCCTGCTCAGAAATGCCAGCAGCTGACAGCCAGAGGTTTGAGTCCCAGCTCCATAGCTTCTTCCCTTGATTCCCCAAGTCCTGGGAGTAGTGGCTGCTTCTTGCAATTAATAACTCTGCGATACCTCAGTTTTCCTTTTTTGCCTTTTCAGTGCTCCAATACCTATTTAACACTTTTTATATTAATCCTCTGTTAGAATTACTAATGTGGTTTTTATTTCCTCACTAGACCTTGACTTATACAGTTCCTTCTCATCAAAGAAAGCCAAGAACATTTTTGTATATGATAATCATTTTTGAAATTTAGCAATCTCTCTACCCCATAGAAACCATTTATACCATGACAGACAGTGCTTACTCAGCTAGGACAAAGGTAGATATTTTAAATAGCTAGATTAAAATTAAGCAAGAATGTAAAGTTTTAACATTACTACAGGTAGAGAAATAAATGTAATTATGGTGAGAAAAATGATAGAGTGGCACCTACATTTGTGGTGTTTGTCCCTAGTTGATGAAACATGACATTGTTTTGCCCTAGGACTGAAGCAAGTTATTACCTGTGCATAAGGCTATATAACTTGCTTCTGATCTTCAGGACTTAACAGGTGTCAGCATAACCCTCCCCTGCAATGCTAGACCCAAAATTTAAGGAAAAATTTTCCGTCTTTCTCCTGCCTCCTCCTCTGTCTCCCATATATATGTCCCTCTGACCAGAGATTTCTTATAAGATTTGGCAATTAAACAAACCTTCCTGAAGCCCCAAGCCAAGAACAAGAGGATAAATAAAGTGAAAATTCCAAAGATTGAGATTTGAGACCTTAGCCTTGGACAAAGGGGAGAAGTGGTTCACCCAGAACAAAAATAAAACCCCAGAGTCAGTCAATTAGATTTACAGAGAGATCTGGAAAGTGCAGGTCGAAGGACTGGCTCAAAAAAAAAAAATGAGACTGTTCACCCTTTACATCTTTGTGGGTCAAGTTTTTATACACATTTCTCTACTTAACCCTCATTACAACCTGCAGAAGCACTTAATGACCAATTTATGCATGATCACACAGCAAATAAACAGTAGCGCTCAATTAAAACTCAGATCTGTCTAACTCCATAATCTCTGCTCTTGACACTATTCAATACTGCATCCTGTTGGGAGGAGATAAAGGCAATTACAAGGGATGATGTAGGAGTGGGACACTGATTATCAGCATGATGGAGAGAGGGGCTGCAGGGATAGACAGTAGGTAGACAGACAGACAGATAGATAATTACATCTTACTTACCTCTCTGTTCCTGATCTTAGACCAGCTTAAATGGACCTTCTGCTCCCCTCAATGGACAGCACAATAAAAGATCCAACCCAACATTTCCGGATGTAAGAAATATTGAATGTGTCAGTGCACCAAGGTTGGTGTCTTTTCATGATGCTGACAACCAGGGAGCTCTAGCAGAAACTGAATTCTATTGTCACAGGCCTATTATAAATTTACAAAGTTAAGCTCTTACATAATATTCAATCATTCTTTCTGAAAAGTTCATAAAATATTTCACAGTTCTTTGGCATATGGATAAATCTTTCATAGCTGACAGAAACAGATAGAAATAAGCCACAAGACAAGAGGAAATAGGCTAAAATAAAATTGTCAATATTTCCCAGGTGCCATTTTAAGAGAAAGTGTGATGCAAGGAAACTCTAAACTGTGAGAATTCTTTCTATACTTTAAAATCACCCTTTTAAAATGCACATTTGGTCAGAAACTCAAAATAGAACTATTTAAAATTAGGAGTATTAAATATAAAATGAGAATGGGGAAGTATCGTAAATGTCTTTCAGGGAAATAACTACAAGTTAGCAAAATAAGCATGTAAAGCAATTATATAAATGAGGTTTTCATTCTAAGCTAATGGCTTGAGTGAGGTTACAAGTGGTTGGCTGTGAGTGAAAGAAAAACAGAAAAGAGAACTCTGTGTCTCTTGTTGTATGTGGTAATCCAGGGTGCATATGACTCTACAGAGAGGAATTACTTGATGTTATTGCATAACCAAATAACCCTCACAGAGATGTCCCGAGGCTACACCACAGCTTCCCATTTTCCTTCCCTGGGATCTTCTGATCCGTAAATTCTCCCCAAGCTAATTTTGCCTGTGTTGACATGACGTGAGCATTTTGTTTTGTTTTATTTTTGCATTCCAAACTATACATCTGTCTTTGGATTTTTTTTTTTTTTTTTGAGGCCTCCTCTTAACCTGCTGGTCTCACACTAAATGCCCCACTAGAGGAAGGGAATACAATGTCTCTACTTTGCATGTTTCCTATTTGGTCCATCAGATGTCACACAAGGCATAAATCTTGGCAGAATTAAGTGGGTTTCATATAAACTTTAAAAGTGTATCTCAAATAAAATAATATACTTATTCTTCAGAAATCAGGGAATCCATCATATGACACAATACAACAGCCGAGACATTAAAAGAGTTTGAATGAAGGTGGTAGCACTTAGAATGAAAATAATAATAATAGACAAGCTTTATTGAGCTAAACTTACTATGCTGGGCAGTCATTCGAGGTTATAACATACATTATGTTTTAATCATCAAAATGATTCTGTGAGATCATATGCTAATAATATTACCTTCCCCAATTTACAATGAGGGAACCAAGGATCAGAAGCTTAAAAACATTGCCCAAAGTCACAGAGCTAGATCATAGCAAACTCAAGCAGTTTGTCTCCAGAGCCCACTCCCTTAACCACTCTGCACATGGCCTCTCAGTATGGGTAGAAAGAGCAAGAAATGCCACTTAGGTGGATTGCACCTAATGGCAACTAACTATTAATAGATACAGGAAAATGGAGGAGGGGTAAATATGACTCCAAAGTTAGAGGAAAAGAAGAATGCTGTCACCAGAGGAAATGAAGAGAGTTTGGGAAACGCTGAGTTTAAGTTCCAGCAGAACTACCAGGTTGAACTCTCAAGCAAACATCTAGACATACTTACTCAGAGCTCAGAGGGAAGGCCTGAAATAGACATTTGGGAGTAATCCTCACAGAGGTGATATGTAGAGATAAGAAATGGGAAAGATACCCAAGGAAAATAATGAAAAACAAGATATATAACTTTAGTGAAGGTTTCCATTGAGATGGTAGAAATAATGGTAGAAAACTGGGACAGGGCTGTAGTCCAGTAGAAAGAAAATTTTAAGGGGCAGGGGTCAAATACTCTATAAGACAAAAAAATGAGAACTGAGATAGTCTTCTGCATTTGACATTTAGAACGTACATCAAGAACTTCAAGACAGTGGTTTCATTTAGTGGTAAATATTTTTATTATATATGCAATGTAGATAAAGGCAAAGTAAAAGATATATTCATCAAATCTATAGATGTCATAAGGAAATAAACATTAATGTCAAATGACTAAACATTGAAAAAAATATTTAATGTACTATAAGGAAAGCCAAAGTTCACATAATAAAATTTAGCAGGGGAAGGAAAATATTGCATATAGTCCAGAAAATAAATTTCCCACAAAAGCTATCAGAAAGTGAATTATCAGTAATTCATTTAAAAAATTTTTAATTAAAAATTTTATTTTATTATAAAGCGACTACTGTCACATTATGAAATATTTATTCAAATAGATTTTTAAAACCAAGAAAAATAACCTTATATAATTTCAACACCCTAACAAGATCAGGGTCAGCATTGGTAGGTTTACTTATAAGTCTTTGGTTTCACCTACATGTTTTATGCAGGGAAGCAATATAGGGTAGATACAATTTTATATACGACTTTTTTCACTTAACATTATATCACTTGAAACTTACATACTATAATATTATATTCATATTTATATGTCTTAATGGCTATATAATAATTTTCCAACTAGTTAATACACCAAAATGTGATTACCCAATCCTCTAATTTTTTTTTTTTTTTTTTTTGAGACGGAGTTTCACTCTTGTTGACCAGGCTGGAGTGCAATGGTGCAATCTCCACTCACCACAACCTCTGCCTCCTGGGTTCAAGTGATTCTCCTGCCTCAGCCTGCCCAGTAGCTGGGATTACAGGCATGTGCCGCCACACCCGGCTAATTTTTGTATTTTTAGTAGAGATGGGGTTTCTCCATGTTGGTCAGGCTGGTCTTGAACTCCCGACCTCAGGTAATCCACCCGCCTTGGCCTCCCAAAGTGCTGGGATTATAGGTGTGAGCCACCACGCCCAGCCCCAATCCTCTCATTTTTTAGAGGATTTTTGACATTATTTTTAACATCATTTAACATTATTTGTTTTCAATTTTTCATTTAGGATGCAAAATTATACTGACTTTGTGAATCCAGTTGGGATAATTTTAATATTTTTTATTTGCAAATGTTACATGGAGTCACCTATAAAAACAACATATATCCACAATCTCAAGAAACAATTCCTTGACAGTACTTCTAAATTTGTTCACCATTTGTTGAATTTTTTTCAAGTCTCTAACTTATTATTTAAATTTTGGTGTTTCATATTATCCCAGGATTTTTCCCATTTAATTTTGATTCTATAGATTTATTAGCCTAGAATTGTATTTTTCAGGAGGCAATAATTTTTTTCTATAGGGGGGCAAATGGCAAATATTACAGGTTTTATGATCTATACCATCTCTGTCCGACTAATCAACTCTGCTGTTATATACAGAAACAGATTATGTAATCAAATGAGAATGGCTGTGTTTCAATAAAATATTATTTGACATAAATTTAAATTTTTTTATTATTTTCGATGCCATTTTTTGACATATAAATCTGTAAAATCATTGTAAGTTCATATTCCTTCCAAGGTGAAGGTCATACTGCTGTCTGACTCCCTCTACCACTCAGAAAGAAATAGTCTCTAATGGCCCTGTTTAGATTGTAGAGATAACATGTACCTTTTCTGGGCATGTGACTCTGACCTTTTTCCAAGTAACCCAAAAAGCTGTCAGTTTTGAGTGGCACTCAGAACAAGATACAGCACCGCAACTTTTCCAGGATGATCTGCAAGCTGCTCTGAGACTTGGGTTATACGATCCAGTTAAACCGCTGGTGCATCAAGTCTCTCTGGCAGATAGGAATGCTGCACAGAGCTTTTATCAGGCCCTTATAGGTAAATCACAGCACAGACCTGTTAGATCTTAAGCAATGCTCTGCCTTCCTCTGGAAATCATGATTCTCCTTTTGTCATACTATAAGGCCTTCGTAGAGGTGAATACTTGATCATCAACCATAAAGTTACAATGTGACCTGAGATTTCTATCATGGATTGAGTGTTGTCTGAATCATCACACCATAAATTTGGGCCTGCGCTGTAGTTTCATCATCACATAGAAGTAGAATATACAAAATCAGGCTTGAGAGGTCCTGAACCTACAAGTAAGCTGCATGAGCAAGTGACTCAGATATCCATGGACCCTATTCCTGCTACGTTATCTCCTCTCCTCTCCTGCAACCTGCATCTGTGTTCTCATGGGAAGCGCCTGTGACCAGTTGACTAAGGAAGAAAAAAAATTGGCTAGGTTTAGAGATGGTTCTACATGATATGCTTGTAATACCCAAAATAGACAACTACAATCCTACAGCTCACTCTGAAGAGACGATGAAAGAAAATCAGGAAGTTGCATCTTCTCAATAAACATGATTTCAAGCAGATATGATTGTTTGCATTGCCTGGAAAGAGAGATTACCAGTGATGTGTCCCATTTCACGAATGGAGGCTGATAGCTTTCCCAGCCGCCCAGGAACTTTCTGCAACTCAAAAAATGCAGAGCACCAGAGGCTGCTCCTCACATTATCCATTCTTACAATGGATTATACCTTCCAGAACCCCATGCCCCACTGCCTGTCCCCTTCACCAGAGGCCATGCTTCATATACTAGAAATTATAGTCCCTGAATAAATATAGAAAGATAATATTGTAAGGATGATCTGGAAAGAAGTAAATTGGCCTTGTTCAACTTATAAAACAATTCTTATACAATGAAACATTTGCTACTGGCTTTCTACTTGATGGAAGTTTGTATCTCTGAACAGTAGATAAGTAGTAGAAGAAATAGAAAGTTACGCTTTTTATATCTGAAATTTCTGTTTTGATTCAGGCCTCATTCACTTTTAGCAAGTCAAGACCTCATCTACAGTCTAAAATAAAATTGGTTAATTTTTTATATTAAGGCATTTTCGAAATTATTTTGATTGAAATATGGGGGAAAATTAAATGATGCTGGCTAAATGATATTGTAACAGAAGTAATAGCTACTTCTTCAATAACAGGGACTTTAATTAAATAATTTATCTAGAAGAGTACATCCTGGATGCCGAAAGAACTGGAAGCCATGCTACGTGAACAGTAGTAGAGGTAACACTTTACACCCAACAAAGAGCAGACAAACATCTGAGGCACCATGACAGAATGGCTGCCTTCAAATACTTAAAGATATTTGAGATAAGAGATAGATCAAAGTATCAAAAAGTAGACCTAGCAATTGATACAACTGATTAAATTAAAATGTACATTTTGATTCAATACAAAAAAAAAGAGCTGCTCTAAAGAATTATTCAAGCAGAGGCTGGATATCAACTACCATGGATTCTATAAAAGGGATCCTTGCACTGAGTAGAAGGTTGGTCTATTCTACATAATAATCTAAGGTCTCACCAATGTTTTAATTTCAAGAAAAAAAAAAATTCCCCTGAACTAGAAAAGAGGGAGTTTATTCTGCTCTAACCTGTAACACTGTTTTTTTTTTTTTAAAAAAATGAGTTATTGAATGAGGATTTTGTGACTGCAAAATAGCAAGTGACATATTAGAAGACTTGTTTGCTAATTGGTAGGCAAATAAGCATTCCTATAAATTCCTCTAGACCAAATGACAAGTAGAAAAATGTTTCCTGGAATATCCCCCCTAAGCCACCTAATATATAACTAAGTTCTGACGCATATGGTAAAAGTCAGTCTCACTTGGCAGAGAAACTCAACACACCATGGGAAGAATCACAAGACTTAACTATATTGTGGATTAAAATTTTCTTTTAAAACTTGCTAAAAGAAATATTTTTGAAGCACTGACTTTCTGGATATTGAATGCTTAGACACTGGAAATACTTAGAAATGTGATACACCTGCTTTTCTTCAAAGACTTCCAGACTCAAGGGTCCAATTATGGCCATTTGGAAGAACTATGGTTTCTGATCATTAATTCTACACACATTGTTTTGTTCTGTAGCTTTTATGTATGAATGTAAGCAAAGTGAAGCAAAAGAGAAAGGAATCAGTAGTTCAAAATTCTCTTACATTCAGTCTATCCAAGTGGCAGGAGATATGTCTACTGTGTGAGTTGACTCTCAGGGTCTCACACATAGACTCCTAAAATGTACCTTCTTTTGAATTATCCAAGTTTATCAAGCTCCTAGTAACTTTACTTGATGGTACTAAAGAAAAAAATCATCTCTGACCTCTAATACTATCTTTCATTCATACTTGGTGTGATGGTTAATATTAACTGTCAACTTGACTGGATTGAAGGATGCAAAATATTGTTTCTGGGTGTTTCTGGGTGTTGCCAGAAGAGATTAACATTTGAGTCAGAAGTCTTGGAGAGGAAAACTCATTCTCAGGAAGACCACCCACAAAGTGGGTAGACACTATCCAATCTGCTGCCAACGTAGCTAGAAAAAGGCAGAAGGTGGAAGAAGCTGACTTGCTGAGTCTTCCAGCTTTCATCATTCTCCCGTGCTGGATGCTTCCTGCCCTTGAACATCAGACTACAAGTTCTTTAGCTTTTGGACTCTTGGACTTACACCAGTGTTTGCCAGGGGCTCTCCAGCCTTCGACCACAGACTGAAGGCTACACTTTCGGCTTCCCTACTTTTGAGGTTTTGGGACTTGGGCTGGCTTCATTGCTCCTCATTTTGCACCTGGTCTATTGTGGGACTCCACCTTGTGATCATCTGAGTCAATTCTCCTTAATAAACTCCCCTTCATATAGACATCTATCCTATATATAGGATACATCGACATCTATCCTATATATAGGATACATCGACATCTATCCTATATATAGGATACATAGACATCTATCCTATATATAGAATACATCGACATCTATCCTATATATAGAATACATCGACATCTATCCTATAGACATCTGTCCCTCTAGGGAACCCTGACTAATATACTTGGTAACCTTGGCACCAACCCTTTTATGGATATCTTTTTCCAAGCTCCTATTCCTTTCTAATTGACTCCCTCCCTCCACCCTACTTCTCTACTAGTTCCTTCACTGACCTCAAGAGTATCTCTGTTCTAAGTAAATTGTCAACATCCTCTATTTTTACTGGTACACTTTTCCAATTCTTCTCCTTCATCTCAGCCAGCCTCTATGATAAACATTAGTCTTCACATTAAGTTCAATATAATTGTCAAAGAGGAAGGGTTTTACATAATGCATTGTCTTTATCAATCAGTAACCACCTTTTTTTTGACAATTATCTAATGTGTTTCTAGTATATACTTGCCCTGAATTTCTTTCCTCCAGCCAATACCTTCTTCTCCATTCCTTTTCATTTGTATTCTCCTGATCACCTGGGTAAAGTAATCCAAGGCTGATGTTTCATTAGCCCTCTTTCTCTCTCCAACCACTAATCAAGTTCTATTGATCGATTCTTCACTAATATCACTCACATCTGTTCTTTCTTTGCATTTCTAAAACATCTCCATAGTTGCAGTTACTGCCTGTCACTATGGCCATTGCTTCCTACTCAGGATCTCCTCTTGAAGTTTATCTCAAATCCCTTTAACCCTACATATCACTCCTAAATGCATAACTTTTTGATCAGTAATGTGGATGCCTCTCTGCTGCCTACTAAATTCATTTAGAACCTTTGGCTTAACATTCAAGGCCCCAAGTGCTGTACATCTACCTACCAAGCCACACATACAACCACCAAACAGATATGCCTCGAGTTCCTGCTTAAAGTTCTTCAGTCATTTTCCAATGCCTAAAGAATTCAATCCTGGAGAAGATGTGGGTACAACATTTCTTCTCCACTCCTCTTGTTTTCTGAACACTCTAGGTCTTTTAACCTAGTTCTTAATCCTCTTCATTGAAGTAGCATTCATTTTCCGATGGAGAAGTTTGAGAAAAACTAATTCCTTTCTCTTCTTTCTCAATGGAACTCTTAGAGAGCAGATATTCTGTCCTGCTCCTCCTCACAATACTCCATATGAGGTGGTCTGTAGCTGTTCAGTGCTGCCTTTGACAAAGTGAATAAATCTACCTAATTCTGGGCTTCAGTCCAAGGAAGCCCACCATTGCCACATATCCATGCTACTTTCTCTCATGTGAGCCTTATTGTTAAGAAAGTGGATATTTAGTTTTGCTGACTCCATTGTATCATGTCATTTACAGGCCCCCTCAAAGTCCAAGACACTTAATGTTTCTTATTCTGCCCACCTTTGGCATCATCTCTATCACTGTCTCTGTGTATCCTGTGCACCTGCCATGCTATTTGTCACTTCCCAGATGTGCTTGCTTGTGCTCATCAACATAGCTGTGAATATGTCATTTCTTCTATTTGTGAAACTCTTGCCCATTATTCAAAAGCATCAAGACAATTAGTATTTTATTAAAGTCACAGCTTATTTTACTATGCTTCCCAGTTATTGTGTTTTTTACAAATTGAAGGTTTGTGGCAACCTGGTGTCAAGCAAGCCTATTGATACCACTTTTCCAACAATCTGTGCTCACTTCATGTCTCTGTGTCACATTTTGGTAATTCTTGAAATATTTCAAACTTTTTAATTATTATATCTGTTATGTTAATCAGGGATCTTTGATGGTACCACCATAACTGTTTTGGGGCACCATGAATTGTGTCCATATAAGATGACAAACTTAATAAATGTATGTGTTCTGACTGCTCACTGACCAATTGTCCTCTCATTTCTCTCCCTCTCCTCAGGCCTTCTTGTTCCCTGAGACACAATAATATTAAATTTCAACCAATAAATAACCCTACAATGACCTCTAAGTCTTCAAGTGACAGAAAGAGTCGCATGTTTCCCACATTAAGTCAAAAGCTAGAAATAATTAAGCTTAGTGAGGAAGGCATATTGAAAGCTGAGAAAGGCTGAAAGTTAGGCCTCTTGTATCAAATAATTAGCTAAGTTGTAAATACACAGAAAAAGTTCTTGAAGAAAGTTAAAAGTGGTATTCCATAAATTATAAGAAAGTGAAACCAACAGCCTTATTGCTCATATGGAGAAAGTTTCGGTAGTCCAAATAGAAGATCAAACCAGCCATAATATTATTCCCTTAAGCCAAAGCCTAATTCAGAGCACCCCCTAACTCTCTCCAATTCCATGAAGGCTGAGAAAAGTGAGAAAGCTGCAAAAGAAAAGTTGAAAGCTAACAGGGGTTGGTTCATGAGGTTGAAGGAAAGAAATCATTTCCATAAAATAAAAGTCCAAGATGAAACAGCAAATGCTGACAGAAAAGCTTCAGCAAATTATGCAGAAGTTCTAGCTAAGATAATCGATGAGGTGGCTACACAGCCACCATTATAGATTTTCAAATCGTTAGACATTCTTAATGTAGACAAAAAAAGCCTTCTTGGGAAAAAGATACTATCTAGGACATTCAGAGCTGAGGAGGAGAAGTCAATGCCTTGCTTCAAATCTCCAAAAGACAAGTCTACTCTCTTGTTAGGGGCTAATTCAGCTTGTAAATAAGTTAAAGCCAATGCTTATTTACTATTCTGAAAATCCCAGGGGCCTTAAGAATTATATTAAATCTACTCTGCCTGTGCTTTTTAAATGGAACAACAAATCCTGGATAACAATACAACTGTTTACAGCATGTTTTCTCAATATTTTAAGCCCAATGTTGAGAACTACCGCTCATAATAAATATCTTTTCAAAATATTATTGCTCCTTGACAATGCACTTGGTCACTCAAGAGCTCTAATAGAGATGTACAAGGAGATTAATGCTGTTTTCATACCTGCTAACACACACCCATTCTGCAGCCCATCGGTCAAGGAGTAATTTTGACTTTAAAATCTTACTATTCAAGAAATATATTTTGTAAGGCTATAAGTGCCATGGATAGTGATTTATCTGATGAATCCGGGTGAAGTAAATTGAAAACCTTCTGGAAAGAATTCACCATTCTAGATGCCATTAAGAACATTCGTGATTCATGACAGAAGGTTAAAATATCAACATTAACAGGAATTTAAAAGAAGTTGATTCCAACCCTCATGGATGACTTGGAGGGGTTCAAGACAGGAGGAGAAAGTAACTGCTTGTGTGGTGGAAATAGAAAGATAATTAGAATTAGAAGCAAAGCCTAAAGATGTGACTGAATTGCTGAAATCTCATGATAAACTTGAATGAATGAGGAGTTGCTTCTTATGGATAAGCAAAAGAAAAGTGGTTTCTTGAGATGGAATCTATTTGTGGTGAAGATACTGTGGATATTGTTGAAATGACAAAAATGATTTAGAATATCACATAAATTTAGTTAATAAAGCAGCAGCAGGGTTTGAGAGGATTGACTCCAATTTTGAAAAATATTCTATTGTGGGTAAAATACTATCAAACAGCATCACATGCTACAGAGAAATCTTTTGTGAAAAAAAAGAGTCAATTGATATGCCAAACATTATTGTTGGCATACAACTTCAAGACTTCAAACTTGTTGGTTTACTTCAAGAAGCTGCCACAGCCAACCAAACCTTTAGCAACCATCACCCTGATAGTTAGCGATCACTGACATTGAGGAAAGACCCTCCACCAGCAAAAAAAAAAAAACTATGGCTTGCTGAAGGCTCAGATGATAGCACTTTTTAGCAATAAATTATTTTTAACTAAGGTATA
The DNA here is from genome assembly GCF_028885625.2 of Pongo pygmaeus. Taxonomy (NCBI): domain Eukaryota; kingdom Metazoa; phylum Chordata; class Mammalia; order Primates; family Hominidae; genus Pongo; species Pongo pygmaeus. The sequence goes on from NC_072376.2 coordinate 139,805,644, forward strand.
TACATTTTTAGACATAATGCTATTGCACACTTAATAGGCCTCAGTACAACGTAAAAATAACTTTTATATACACTGAGAAACTGAAAAAATCATGTGACTTGCTTTTTGTGATAATTCACTTTATTGTGGTCGTCTGGAACCAAACCCACAGAATCTCTGAGGTATGCCTATACTTCCTACAAAGTGTATAATATATATCATACCATATTTTAGTATGTCATATTATATAGGAGTGATTCAAATTCCAAAAAGCCATCATCTAAAAACACCACTATACACACTCGAGATTCAATACAACTACAATTACCCTCAAAAAGTGTAATAATGGGCAAGTCGAACAGTTAAAAGTTGAGATGGAATTTAGATTTAATGCATGAATTCTGCCCCAGACCATAGCTGTCCCTTGCCATATGGCTCCTAAGGGAAGCAGAACACAGAGAATACTGGAAGAGGGTGAAAAAACTAACTTTATTATTAGCTGGTTTTGGAGCCCTAAACTCAAGTGAAGCCTACTCTAGGAAGCTGAAATTTGCTGTGTATTACACTAAAGACCTAAGGGGCCTCTAAGTCCACACTGGAACTTCAGGTCTTATTCTCTCTAGCCAACCGAAGAGGGAAAGACAGAATATAGCTAACTCTAGAGGAGACCCTGAGTCTGGAGGAGACCATACTGGAGATGTACCTGAGGAGTCATTTGCCTAGAGCTGGTATTGCATGTTTTGAAACTACCAGATAAAATCATCCCGTCTGTGCGTGAATGGGAAAGAAAAGATCAAAACTGAGCCCTGAGGAGATAAGGAAACACCATCTAAGATTGAAGCAGTATCCAGAATGAGTAAAATAGTGAGTTTATGCTATCCCTGGAGCCAAGAGAGAAAAAAATACTTTGAGTGTATATTCTATTATTCAAATTCTACTAATGGTCAAACAAGAAGAGGACTGAGAAATGGCCACTAGGTTTAGCAACATTGAGAATTGGTGACTTTGCATACTCAATAATGATGATGGAAGTCCCTGTTTCACCACTGACTAGCTATGTCATCATGGGCAATCTTTGATTTTTTATCTCTTAAAACTGTAGTCTGGAAGTCATAATAACAAGAATAATAATAATTCCTAATTATGTGGGTAGTTTTGCATATTAAATGAGATGACACAAAAAATGCTCAACATAAGGCCTGTCACAACACAAGCATTCAAATATTGGCTGGCTATTAGGCCTGGAAGGGTAGCAGGGGTCAAGGGCAAATCAATCTCCCTTGCTCTTATTTCTCACATGGGCACCATGAGATAGTTCATAGTTGTTTCCCCCATTTACATCAGACTAGTGTTTTGGCTTTCTTTTATTCTCTCCTCCCTAGGATAAATCTTAGGAGTTATCCTTTCCCATACAGTTAGGCATTTGCAAAATTAAATTTCACAGCATTTCCATGAGGCAAAGCAGCATAATGTGTCCTAAGTAGCTCCAGTTGCTTTTTAAGCAAATGTATTTTTGTACAAGAAATGAAGAAGCTGAACATCTCTTTTTCATCTGAAACTCAAACCCTAAGGTACTACTGCCATCCTAAGCAGTTTTCAGTTACTGCTGAATACATATGCACACAGTAGATATGCATATGCAGTAACTGTGGAACATGTAAACTTCAAATTTATTGTACCTAATAAAATTGTGTGCTGAAATGGTCCTATCTGCCCACAATATGTCTATGGTAGAATGCTGGTGACCTAATAAAAAAAACTTTAATTCCCATTTGACATTCTTCATAGTAGTAATCTCTGTGCTGACAGGTGGCTAGTAATTTCAAAAGTAATTATGGAGATACTATCTGCAGATGTTTGGGAATTTATTATAAAGTCTTGTAAATGGGTGCCATAGGAATATGTGGAAAATGATGGCTGATATAACTTTTATTTTAAAGAGACACATTCTCCTTAGGAACATCTGGAAGACCTTGTGTGTGAAAGAATTAGAGGTGGGTAACAGGGACCATGCAGAGAACCTTGGCATTTCATAAGTACACACAGCTTCACAATGTCAGCAAGACATTCATTTCGTGCAAAGATTCTAAGTCTTTACCCTACATCACCTCCCTCTTGGGCTCAACTTCAGGACAGGAGCCAGATGGATAATTTCTCTCTATTCTTTTTCCAACAAAAGAACAAACCAGGACAATATATCAAGTTTATAACCGCTAGCAAAAGTCCATGGGTGTGCACAGATATATTTTCTTCCTACAAGTATTCTGTAAATGAAATGTTCTGCATGTAACTGGAATATAACTGCTGGTTATTCAGCTTCTCAAATGATAACAATTTTGAAAAAGTACAAGTATTATTTTTCTGGACCTCCATTTTGCTAAACAAATTAAAATAATGCCTATATACCCAAGGTGTACAGGGTCTTATCCAAAGGCAGCTTTCTACTAGTTAACTATGAATTATATTTGACATTATTATTCACAATATAAAATGTATTAGCATAATATATCCCTGCCATGGTTAAATATTTCACTATTAATAATAACACGAGCCCTATAAGATGTGTAGATCAATGCATTATATGAATAATTTGTCCCCTAGTGATATCATGTTTCTGGGATTATTTCTCTTTAAAGCTCACACTTTTTTACTTTAGCAGAGTAAGAGAGCTTTATCCATAAAAATGCCCTCTTCTCTATTGCTGGTAATTACATATCTGAAGTAAAATATTTAAACATTTATTCTTTATATTGTAGCCCTAAATTTTACTTAAAACAGTCATGTCCCTTGCTGACAATATTCTTCAAAATTTCAATTCAAAAATTAATAACTCAAATAGTTTGATAACTTGTAACTGCAAGCTCTTCTTCAGAGATATTAAATATTATAAAGTGCATTTATATGGTACTTTGTGAAGCAATTTAACCTTTTATTATTTAGGTTTCATTACAATCTAGAGAAATAGGCAAGGTTGATTATTCTAGTTTCATCATCCTTGAAAGTGAAGCTAAGAAAATAAAACAGCTTTTTGGATTACATGCCTAGCAGACATACAAACCAGGGAATATAAACTGAGATCTGATTCCTAATTGATCACTTTTGACTACTTATGTAACTTCTGCAACAACAACAACAAAAAAGCCACATTCTGAAAAGGACACTTCACTTTCAACATATCCAGCTCTTTCCTCCAGTTATCCACATTGGTTTTTGTGTATTAAAGAGTTTATCTTACCCAAAGAAAGTTCTGACTTTTGCCCTCATTACCTGGGAGGCGATCTCCAGAAAGAGTGTCTTTGTTTACTTGGGGTCTTGGCCACCAAACAGTTAAACAATGTGATTTATGATGGGGGCTTTGAGACATGTGGCATCTATGCCTAGGGAGATGAAAACTAAGGGGCAGCCATTCAGGTAGTCAACCATGGAGCCCCAGTAAACCTCTGGACATCAACGGTCAGATGAGCTTCTCTGGTTGGCAATACTGTGTACATGCTGTTACAGTTGTCACACATCCTTGCTGGTAAGGTAATGTTGGCCATGACTCCACAGGGAGAGAACAATGGAAACTCCACATTTGGTACTTTTCTGGGCTCCTCCCTATGCACTTCTTCCCTTGGAAGATTTTAATTGGTACTCTTCACTATAATAAACCGTAACTCCTGAATATAACAGCTTCCAGTGAGTTCTGTGAGTCTTCATAGCAAATTATCAAACCTGAAGGCAGTCTTGAGAACCCCCAAACTTGCAACTGGTGTCAGAAGTGAGAGTAGTCTTGTGAACTGTACTGTCTAACTTAACAGTTGATTAATGTCTCACCTTCAGATGAATGCAATATTTCCTTGTAGTATCAATTAGTTAGTCCTTACCTTAAAAAGAGCCCCATTTTCATTTCATCAGGAAAAATGTGTTTTCTTATAAAAATTCTGTGAGAACTACCAAGATTTTTACTCTCTCAATATGCAAAGGAACTATTCAGATGTAGTATACCTTGTTGTCTCTCAGCAGTAGTCTACAGATGTTCCTTGACTTACGATGGGATTATGTCCTCATAAATTCACTGTGACTTGAAAATATCATTACGTTAAAAATGCTTTTAACACATCTAACCTACCAGTCATCGTAACTTAGCTTAACCTAACCTACCTTACCCTTGCTCAGAGCACTTACATTAGCCTACAGATGAGAAAAATCATCTAACATAAAGCCTATTTTAAGATAAAATGTTGAATATGTCATATAATGTATTGAATACTGTACTAAAAGTAAAAAAACAGAATGGCTGTATGGATACTTGAAATATGGTTTCTACTAATTGTGTATGACTTTTGCACCATCATAAAGTCAAAAAATTGTAAGTTGAACCATCATTAAATCAGGGTCTGTTTGTACTTTTCTTGCTCTGATGGAAGAAACCAAACTAGAGTTTAATTCTCAATGTCCTAGATGTTATATGATACTTCTTTTCTTTCTGTTACAACTAAATAAAGCCAACAAGAACATGCATCATTTTCACTTGCAAAACATTAAATCATTTTTTCAGAAAATTTTGAGCAACACAAGTCAATCAAATTATGAAAAGAAAATCCTGTATTAAAGCTCCTAAAAACACTGAGAAAACTAAGAAACTGATACCAGTACATATAACAAATCCAACTTGGAAAGTGCATAAGTCAGTTCATAAAATTTTACGTATTCCTTAGGCACAAAACTCTGGGATCTAGGTTATACATACATCACTTAATTCCTCTTTTTCCAATAAGAAGGGGTGAAATAAGATCCTTAATCCCTTAAGAACCTGTGGGCTCTAAACATCTTTGTAAATAGGGTTTCTCCCTACAGTGACCATTGAATATCTTTTTAGGCCTTAAAGTGTGCCAAAATTTAAGCTTTTCTATTGGAAAGAAATCTAAAATCAAGAAATTGAGTGAGAAATGTAAATTTCCTGGAAGATACCACTGAGCTTCCTAATATTTTCTCATTGCTATTTAAATTAAAGAAAACACCACTTAAAAAAAAATTTCCCAATGTCCTAAATTTATGATGATAGAGGCAAAGTGTCTCTAATTATTATTAATCTCAACAAAGATTAATTTAAGACCTAAAATATATTCAACTTACTAGAGATGGTGCAGTGATCTAAACAGTATCATTTGGTTTAATCTTCCCATGTCATCAGAAAGCATGTGGTACACATTCTTAGGAAAGTTTTGATAACTGTTAATAAACAATGTATTATATCCCAATCACCTTTTTAAATATTTTGATTTTGATTTTCTTCAAAGAACACTGAATTGATAATATTGACTAATAAGGTATAAAATCGTGTTGAAAGGGGAACATCAAAGTTATAATTTAATCTTGAAGAGCCCAGAGACAACTGAAAAAAATACCCACACTTAAAGATTTCAAGTTTTAGCTGGTCAAATTGATTTTTCTCTTATTCTGCAAATCAAAGGGACATAATCCTCCCAAATTAATTAACTGTGTGTTTAATATCACCTGGAGTGAATAAGAAAACACTAAATAGGCATAACTCCCTGACCAAAAAAAGGAAGGGCTGCATTGACAGTATTTACACTCCCTTGTTATATAGAAGTTCAAGTCAACCTGCTATAATCACAGCAGAGGGTATGAGATTTTAGATTCATGAGCACAAATGTTTTTCTTTATAGGTCTTTTGCTTTACAGGGTCATGAATCTGTGAGAAACAGCAGACTTTATGAGGATTTTCCATGGGAAAATGTTCATGAATCTTAGTAATGGCCCAGTTATCATTTCATCAACATCACACCGAATTTCACTGTAAAACCAAGGTTAGTGACTTCCTATTGGAAATGCAAATAAGGAAACTGGCACAAAAGTCCTCTGTGTCTTTGATTAGAGAATCATTTCTCCCAAATTCCTTCCCCTAAACTTTGTTATCCTCTGTTCTCTTCTCTTCCCAACTTCTTTTAATGTAGCAAATTCCTGTTCTTTGTATAAGACTCGGGTCAAATCATCTTTGAAGCTTTCCCTGAGAAAACCTCACCTCTCCACATGAGGTCATAACACCATCCCTGTGCTCCTTTAATACTTGGTACTTAGCTCCATTAACACTTACCTCTCTATATTGTAGTTCTTTGCTGAACCTTTTCAATTTTTGCGTCATCAGCATGTAGCCTCTGCAATGCCACATAGTAGGTATCCAGTCAATATTTATGTCATAAATGGATAAATAGTTGAAAGGAAGAAAAATGCCCCTGAAATTCTAGTTAGTTTTATTTATACTTATGTCCATAAAACACTGATAACCATGAACAGTGATATTTACTGCAAAAATCTTCATGAATCCAGAAAAGAAGTAAATAGAATGTCAAGTAATTTGTTATAGCAAAACCAAATAGCAGCATGACATTTCTACTTATAATAAAACAAAAATAACCACATATTTTTCTTCTGTCCTCAAGTTGTTCAATATCTATCATAATTTTAATAGTCCTGAATGCAGTCCAAATGGTACACTGATCTAATCACCTTAAAATAATATGACCAGCATATAAGTAATAAAAGTGGGTAAAATATTCAGTGAGAATGTTCATCTCACACAAGAATTCTTATCCAACTCAAGTTTTTGGTTTCCTAGATTACATAAATATTGAAAACACATTAAAAAAATCAGTCTTGTTCACAGACTCATAGAATCATTGAAACTTTAACTTTCCTAGAGGGAAGAGACCAGAAAGAGGGAAGAGTAGAGAAGCCAAAACACATAAAAATATTTACAAAGTGAGTTAAGCCTTCTTTATCTTACAGGTAAAGAAATTGAAACCCAGAGAGACTGAACAGTCTATAGAAGATCACCCTTCTTGTTGACTTCAGTTTAAAATGAAAGACAACCTAACATAGCTTAGAATATCCATTTAACAGTTATTCTGCTATCTGCCACTGATGCCTCTGAGCTTTATGAGTGCTTTATGAGAAGAACTGAGAGCCTTTATGAGATAAAAATGCAAAGTTTGGATGCTGGTAATTTACCCCAGTTTTTCTCTAAACCAATTCTACCCCTACACTAAGATCTTATTTATATGTTTGCTTAGCATCATTCTGAGTCATTACTACAGACTGCACTGCTTGCCCTTATCAGTCATCAGACAAATATATGCAATTTGTTATCAGATTTACTAAATAAGAGGTTTTGCTTAGTTAAAACTCTCCTATTGAAAAAGTCATTTCAAAGACTAAATCCTACTGATAATGACTGAGAAACAACAATATGTACTTGTGGAGTTTGTTTGTTAATGACTGCTGATTTCCCTAGAGGTTACCCTTCATTATCTAGAGAGATGTGTCTTATATTTGAATATTAATGAAAGTCACCTGTGAAACTATCAAAGTAAAATTGCAACAAACAGCTTAAACAAGAAAGGAAGATTTTATTCAAGACTATTCCAAGATGGGAGAAAGATTTAATGCAATGTGATGAAACAAAAGGCAGGGGAGTTTTTAAGTGTTAGCAAGGCCTAGTAGAAAAGCACTGGAGGATGTTAAGGGGAGGCTGGTCAATGTGATTAGACCATCTGTGTTTTCTGGTTGGTACTTACTGAAGTTACACTCTTACCCTACACAGAGGGTGAGCAAGAGAGGCACTCTCTTGATGATTACATTTCAAACTAATGACACTCAGGTCCTTTTTTTTTCTTTTTAATGAATTGTATTGTGTATATTTAAAGTATACAACGTGATGTTATGAGATACATAGATAATAAAATGGTTACTATAGTGAAGCCAATTAACATATCCAACATTTCACATAGTTACCCATTTTTTTAAATGCGGCAAGAACATTTACAATCTACTCATTTAGCAAAAATCCCAAATATAAAACACTACTATTACCTTTAGTCCTCATGCTGCACGTTAGACCTCTAGACTTGTTCATCCTATGTATCTGCTATTTTGTATCCTTTGACCTACGTCTCCAATTTCCTCCCATTTAATTTTTCAAGATTCTACAAATAAATGAGATCATGTGACATTTTTCTTTTTGTATCTGGCTTACTTTACTTAGCATAATGTTCTCTGGCTTCATCCATGTTGTGGCAAATGGCACAGCACTTGTTATTTCTTGTATTTTTGATAATGGTAATCCTAATGGGTATGAGGTGGCATTTCATAGTAATTTTTATTTGCATTCCCCTGCTGATTAGTGATGTTGAGCATATTTTCATAAACTTCCTGGCCATTTTTATGTTTTCTCTGAGAAAGATATTCTTGGGTTTTAAAACTGGCAAGAGGCTGGGAATATTTACATCTCAAAGGGGAAGAGAAAGAAGTTATAATAGAAAGTTTTCTAAAGTTAAATACCATAAGAAAAGGTAGGTCAGGGCCTTGGGTCATAAAGAAACCTATCTATAAAGTTTAACAAAGCTGATGGGAAAATTAAAGCTGTCTTTTTAAATACCTGTTAAACAAACTTCTGAGCCCAAGCATTCTTATTCAATAGGCTCTGTTGTGAGCCCAGGAAATTTGCATTTTTAACAAACACATCAGTGATTCTCAGGCAGAAGTTTCATGTAATAGCAAACAGATTTCAACTCTTATCAATTCGTTGGCTTGTTTAAGGCCTGTATTAAGAATACTGAGACAATATTCAGGCTCAGAAAGAGGGCCATGATCAATGAGTGACATCTTCAATGAGCAAAGGATACCAGAGGGACAATGAGTGACATCTTCAATGAGCAAAGGATGAGAGAGGGACAGGGTGTACAGGCATGCTGTGTAATTGCCATCTGCCCTGGGTATTTCCCTGATGGTGCAACTCCCACCTGGGTCAGTTAACCATTTCATCCAAAAAAAGAAAAAGAGAGATAAAAGAAAAGTTATTCAAATCCTTAAAGTCTATTTACTGAGTGCCCAAGGACTTCAGTGAGCCTTGAAATATCACAACTTTAAAGAGAAGCTACATGGCTTAAATAATTTGAACAGCAGAGCAAATTTTCCATTTGTGAGTGAAAATTTAGAGGCCTATTATCTTGAAGTCATTTCGGAGGGTCCAGTGATCTGAAGCATGGTAGTGGTACCTTCCTTCCAAAGTGCAAGATAAGTTGTTAAGCCTTGAACTCACCTATCATTAAAAAAGAGGTACAATGCTTGGTAGGTCTTCTTGGAATTAAGAGGTAACATACATCATATTTGAATACACTGCTCAGACCCATTTATTGAATAACCCCAAAGGCTGCCAGTTTTAGGCAGGGCCTAGAGCAATGGAAGGCTCTGTAGCAGGACCAAGCTGAAATACAGGTAGTCACTTCAGATTTGGGATCCAGCAGATTCAATGACAGTCAAAGCGTCTGTGGCAAATACAGGTGCTGGATGAAGACTTTGGCAAGATCCTAATGGAGAACAGAACCACCAAATGTTAGAAAAATAAATGTGCCTTCTTCTGTAGACAACTTGTTGGTAACTATTTTCCTTTTGAAAAATAGCTTCTAGCTTATGAGTGGGTCCTAATGGAGACTGTACCCTCTGAGTATGAGACATTAAGGAACCATATGACCTGAGATATCCATTTTGAGATGATGTTATATGATACTCACAAACTACAATGTTGGCTGATGGAAGCAAATCATCATCAAGTGAAAATACTATATATGTGACTAGGCTTGTAGAGACCTGGATGGCAGAAATAAGCTACATGAGCAGGTGGTCACAATCCTATGTCACCTACTCCTGCTTTATTGTCCCCTCTCCCCTAATCCACACTCAGGACTTCCTGGATAATTACCTTTGATAATTTGAGCAAGGAAGAAAAAGTCTTAGTTTATAGATGGTTTAGCATAATGTTTTTACAACCTAAAAGGAGGCTGCTGCAATTACACACCCACTGAGCAAAGCCAACTATGAAATGCCACTGGAAAAAAACAGTGGTGAAGGAATCCTCCCAGTGGGTAGCACTTCACACAGTTTACCTGGTTTTCTACTTTGTCTATGCTGAGAAATTCAGAAGTACAAACCTAAAGTAACTTCTGGTGATGGACCTAATAGATATTTACAGAACATTTCATCCAATGGCCCCAGAATACACATTCTTTTCCTCAGTGCATGAATCATTCTGAAGGATAGACCATATGTTAGGTCACAAAACAAGTCTTAAAACATTTAAAAATTGGAATAATATCAAGCTTCTTCTCTGATCACAATGGAATAAAACTAGAAGTCAATAATAAGAGGAATTTTGGAAACTATACAAGCACATGGAAATTAAACAATATGCTCCTGAATGACCAATGGGTCAATAAAGAAATTAAGAGGGAAATTGAAAATTTTCTTGAAACAAATAATAATGGAAACACAATATACCAAAAATTATGAGATACAGTGAAAACAGTACTGAGAGGGAAATTTCTAGCAGTAAGTACCCACATCCCAAAAGAAAAAGAACTCCAAATAAGTAACCTAACAAGGAATATTAAAAAACTAAAAGCAAGCACAAACAAAACCCAAAATTAGTAGAAGAAAACAAATAAAAATCAAAGCAGACATCAATGAAATTGAAATGAAGAAAACAGTACAAAAAATCAATGAAATGGAAAGTTGGTGTTTTGAAAAGATAAAGAAAATTAAGAAATCTTTAGCCAGAGCAATGAAGAATAAAAGAGATGAGACCCAGATCCCTAAAATGAGAGGTGAAAAAGAAGACATTACAACTGAAACTGCAGAAATTCAAAGGATCATTAGTGGCTACTTGATATGGTTTGGCTGTGTCCCCACCCAAATCCCATCCTTAATTTCCACATGTTGTGGGAGGTACCCAGTGGGAGGTAACTGAATCATGAGGGTGGGTCTTCCCCATGCTGTTCTCATGATACTGGATAAGTCTCACAAGATCTGATGGTTTTAATAAGGGGAGTTTCCCTGCACAGGCTCTCTTCTCTTGTCTGCCGCCATGCGAGGCATGCCTTTCACCTTCTACCATGACTGTGAGGCCTTCCCAGCCACATGGAACTATAAGTCCAATAAACCTCTTTCTTTTGTAAATTGTCCAGTCTTAGGTATGACTTTATTAGCAGCGTGAAAATGGACTAATACAGTAAATTGGTACCAGTAGAGTGGGTACTGCCAAAAATGTGGAAGTGACTTTGGAACTGGGTAACAGGCAGAGGTTGGAACAGTTTGGAGGGCTCAGGAGAAGAAAGTATAATGTGAGAACGTTTGGAACTTCCTAGAGACTTGTTGAATGGCTTTGACAAAAATGCTGATAGTGATATGAACAATAAGGTCCAGGCTGAGGTGGTCACAGATGTTGGGAACTGGAGCAAAGGTGATTCTTGTTATGTTTTAGCAAAGAAACTGGTTGCATTTTGCCCCTGCCCTGGAGATTTGTGGAACTTTGAACTTGAGAGAGATAATTTAGGGTATCTGGCAGAAGAAATTTCTAAGCAGCAAAGCATTCAAGAGGTGATTTAGGTGCTGCTAAAGGCATTCAGTGTTATAAGGGAAGGAGGACACAAAAGTGTGGAAAATTTGCAGCCTGACAGTATGATAGAAAAGAAAAAACTCAATTTTCTGAGGAGAAATTCAAGCCTGCTACAGAAATTTGCATAAGTAACAAGGAGCCAAATGTTAATCCCCAAGACAATGGGGAAAATGTCTCCAGGGCATGTCAGAGGTCTTTATGGCAGCCCTCCCCATCACAGGCCCAGAGGCCTAGGAGGAAAAAATGGCTTCATGGGCCAGGCCCAGGGTCCCTGTGCTGTCTGCAGTCTATGGACTTGGTGCCCTACATCTCAGCTGCTCCAGCCATGACTAAAAGGGGCCATGGTACAGCTTGGGCTGTGGCTTCAAAAAGTGCAAGTCCAAAGCCTTGGTGGCTTCCACATAGTGTTGAGCCTGTGGGCACAGAGAAGTCAAGAATTGAGATTTGGGAACCTCTGCCTAGATTTCAGAGGATGTATGGAAACACCTGGATGTCAGGCAGAAGTTTGCTACAGGGGTAAGTCTCTCATGGAGAACCTCTGCTAGGGCAGTGCGTAAGGGAAATGTGGGGTTAGAGCCCCACACAGGGTCACCACTGGGGCACTGTCTAGTGGAGCTGTGAGAAGAGGGTCAACCATCCTGCAGATCCCAGAATGGTAGATCCACCAACAGCTTGCACCATGAGCCTGAAAAAGCCACAGACACTCAACACCAGCCTGTGAAAGCAGCCAGGAGGGAGGATGTACCCCGCAAAGCCACAGGGGTGGAGCTGCTCAAGACCATGAAAACATACCCCTTCCATCAGTGTGACCTGGATGTGAGACATGGAGTCAAAGGAGATCATTTTGGAGCTTTAAGATTTGACTGCCCCACTGGATTTTGGACTTGCAAGGGGCCTGTAGGCCCTCTATTTTGGCCATTTTCTCCCATTTGGCATGGCTGTATTTACACAAGGCCTGTATCCCCATTGTATCTATGAAGTAACTAACTGGCTTTTGATTTTACAGGCTCATAGGCGGAAGGGATTTCCCTTGTCTCAGGTGACACTTTGGACTGTGGACTTTTGAGTTAATGCTGACATGAGTTAAGACTTTGGGGGACTGTTGGGAAGGCATGATTGGTTTTGAAATGTGAGGACATTAGATTTGGGAGAGGCCAGGGATAGAATAATATGGTTTAGCTATGTCCCCACCCAAATCTCATATTGAATTTCGATGTGTTGTGGGAGGGACCCAGTGGGAAGTAACTGAATCATGGGGGCAGGTCTTGCCCATGCTGTTCTCATGACAGTGAATAAGTCTCACAAGAGTTGATGGTTTTAAAAAGGGGAGCATCCCTGCACAAGTGTTCTTCTCTTGTCTGCCACCATGTAAGATGTGCATTTCACCTTCTGCCATGATTGTGAGGTCTCCCCAGCCACGTGGAACTGTAAGCCCAATAAACCTCTTTCTTTTGTAAATCATCCAGTCTCAGGTACGTCTTTATCAGCAGCATGAAAATGGACTAATACACTACTATGAGCAACCGTATACCAGTAAATTAGAAAATCTGAAGGAAATAGATAAATTGCTAGATGCATAAAACCTCACAAGATTTAACCATGAAGAAATCCAAAACCTGAACAGACCAATAACAAGTAATGGGACTGAAGCTATAGTAAAAAGTCTTCCAGCAAAGAAAATCCCAGGACCTGATGGTTTCACTGCTGAATTCTACCAAACATTTAAAGAAGAACTAATATCAATGCTACTCAAGCTACCCCCCTAAAAGGAAAAGAATACTTCTGAACTCATTTCTACAACGCCAGTATCACCCTGATACCAAAACCAGGGAAAGACACATCAAGAAAAGAAAACTACAAGCCAATATCCCTAATATGGATGCAAAAATACTAAAAATATACTAGCAAACTGAATGCAGCAATACATTGAAAAGATCATTCATCATGACCAAATGGAATTTATCCTTGGGATGCAAGGATGGTTCATCATACGCAAATCATCAATGTGATGTATCATATCAACAGAGTGAAGGATAAAAACTATATAATCATTTCTATTGATGTTGAAAAAGGATTTGATAAATTTCAACAATGGTTCATGATAAAAACCCTCAAAAAAACTGGGCAGAGAAGGAATGTATCTCAACATAATAACAGCCCCACAGTTGTATCATACTGAATGAGGAAAAACTGAAAGCCTTTCCCCTAAGTTCTTGAATAAGAAAAGGCTGCCCACCTTCACCACTGTTATTCAGCATATTACTGGAAGTCCTAGCTACAGCAGTCAGACAAGTGAAATAAATAAAGGGCATCCAAACTGGAAAGGAAAAAGTGAAATTATTTTTGTTTTCAGATGATACAATCTTATATTTGGAAAAACCTAATGACTCCACCAAAATACTATGAAAACTGAAAAACAAATTCAGTAAAGTTGCAGGATACAAAATCAACATACAAAAAGTGCTAGCATTTCTATATGATTTCTATTTGCCACCAGTGAACAATCTGAAAAAGAAATAAAAAAGTAATCCCATTTATAGTAGCAACATATAATTTTAAATACCTAGGAATTAACCAAAGAAATGAAAAATGTCCACAATGAAAATATATACGACATATAAACACACAAAGCATTGATGAAATAAATTGAAGACGACCAAAAAAAGGGAAAGATATTCCACGTTCATGGATCGGAAGAATTTATATTGTTAAAATATCAATACTACCTGAAGCAATCTATGGATTCAATGCAATCTCTATCAACATTAAAATGACATTCTTCACAGAAATAGAAAAATCAATCCTAAAATGTATATGGAATCACAAAAGACCCAGAATAGCCAAAGCCATCCTGAGCAAAAAGAACAAAACTGGAGTAATCACATTACCTGACTTCAAATTATATTAAAGAGCTGTAGTAATCAAAAAAGAATGGTACTAGCATAAAAACAGATACACAGACAAATGGGGAAAAACAGAGAACTCAGAAACAAATCCATACATCTAAAGTGAACTCATTTTTGACAAAGGTGCCAAGAGCATATATTGGGGAAAAGACAGTCTCTCCAATAAATGATGCTGGGAAAAGTGGATATCTATAGGAAGAAGAATGAATCTAAACCCCCTTTCTCTTGCCATTTACTAAAATAAAATCAAAACAGATTAAAGACTTAAATCTAAGAATTCAAACTATGAAACTACTACATCAGGGAAACTCTCTAGGACATCAGTCTGGGCAAAGATGTCTTGAGTAAAACCTTACAAGCATAGGCAACCAAAGAAAAAATGGACAAATGGGATCACATAAAGTTAAAAGCTTCTTCACAGCAACAGAAGCAATAGAAAAAGTGAAGAGACTACTCATAAAATGGAAGAAAATATTTGCAAACTACCTTTCTGACAAAGGATTAATAACCAGAATATATAAGGAGCTCAAACAACTCTATAGGGAAAAAATCTAATAATTTAATTTAAAAATGGGCAAAAGATCTGAATACACATTTCTCAAAAGAAGACATGCAAATGGCAAACAGGCATAAGAAAAAGTGCTCAATATCACTGATCACTAGAGAAATGCAAATCAAAACTACACTGAAATATCATCTAACCCCAGTTAAAATGGTCTTTGTCCAAAAGACAGGCAACAACAAATGCTGAAGAGGATGTAGCAAAAAGGGAACCCTTGTACACTGTTGGTGGAAATAAAAATTAGTACAACCACTGTGGATAACAGTTTGGAAGTTCCCCAAAAAATGAAAAATAGAGATATTATATGATCCAGCAACTCCACTCCTGGGTATATACCCAAAAGAAAGGAAATCAAAATATTGAAAAGACATTTGAACTCCCATGTTTGTTATAGCACTGTTCATAAGAGCCATGATTTGGAAGCAACCTAAGCATCCATCAACAGATGAATGGATAAAGAAAATGTGATACGTATACACAATGGAGTGCTATTCAGCCATTAAAAAAGAATGAGATCCCATCATTTGCAACAACATGGATGAAACTGGAGGTCATTATGTTAAGTGAAATAAGCCAGGCATAGAAAGACAAATTTGATGTGTCCTCACTTATTTGTAGGAGCTAAAAATTAAAACAGTCAAACTCAAGGAGATAAAGACTAGAAGGATGATTACCAGAGGCTGGAAAGGGTAATGAGGGGCTGAAGAAAAAGTGGGGATGGTTAATGGGCACAAAAAAAAAGTTAGAAAAAAAGAGCAAGGCCTAGTACAGCAGAACAGGGTGACTACAGTCAATAATAATTTGATTGTATATTTTAAAATAACTAAAAGTATAATTGGATTGTTTGTAACACAAATGATGAATGCTTGAGTGGATGGTTACCCCGTTTACCCTGATGTGGTTATTATGCATTACACGCCTGTATCCTCATGTACTCTATAAATATATACACCAATTATAGACCCACAGCAATTAAAAATTTAAAAAAAATATAAAGTGACTTGTGGTCAGTAGCTAACTCTACTTTGTAGAGAATATCTTTGTCACACGTGAATGCTTACCAAAGAGCATTAAATGCAGAGGAAGCTCTCAATAATTAGATACACAGATAATATGTTCTACATATGTCATTCAGCATCTCTACTCAACCATTCAAGTGCTTGCTCAGAAGGCTACTGACATTCAGTATCTACCTTGCCAACAACAGAAATAGTGTTGAGACCCCAAAATGGCACTATTCCCTAAGGAAACCAGTCAGCTACTGGATGTGAGGTTTATACATTAGACCCTTTCTATCAGGAAGAGTATGGTTTGTCCTCACAAGCAGACACAGATTCTATATGTGGCTTTGCCTCCATAGTCTATAATACTTCTGCCAGTACTAATGTCATTAGATATATGGAATGCTTATTGATCATCATTGTACTCTACACATCATTGCTATTTACTCTGAACTCATTTAACACCAAAGGAAGCATGAAAATGGGTTTATACTCAGGAATTCACAGGTCTTAATAGTTACCTCGTTAACTGGAAGCATCTTGCCTGACAGAATGGCGGACTAGCCAACTGAAGCCTGAGTTACAGCACCAGTTGCCAGACAAAGCCCAGAAACAACTGGGTTCTGTCTTACAGAATGCAGTATATATTTGAGTCATTTTTTTCTCCCATAGTTAGAATACATGGGTCTGAGATTCAAGGGGAAGTCGTGAGAGTGACTCCTACTATTACACTAAAAGACTCACTTGAAAGTTGAGATTTCTATCAGTCATTTTGGGCTCCTCCTGCCACTAAACAGACAGGCAAAGATGTGGATTGCTTTACTGGCTAGGATGATAGATTCTGATATCAAGAGAATAGTAGATTGTTGCTACAAAATGGGAAGAGGAAAGACAATTTTCAGAACCCAGAGGATTCTCTGGAACACCAGTTAGAAGTTCCACATCCAATAGTAAAAGTTAATGTAAAACTACAGTAGCAACAACAGCAAAGGCTGGGCCACTGAAAATTCAGACACTCCAGAAATGAAGATTGGGGTCACTCCACAAGGTAAAGAATATTGAACAGTATGTCGAAGCTAAAGGATATAAGAGTAGTGGAAGAAAGACATCATAAATACCAACTATGGCCTTGTGACCACCTACAGAAATTAGAATTGTACTATTATTTTTCCTTTCTTCCCCTTTCCTTTTATTCTTTTATATAAGAATTGTTGTGGCTGGTTAACTTTCAAGGTTTTTTTTTATTATGGATATTGAAATGGAACAATGACTAAACTTAAGGAGTAATTAACATCATGTAGGGATGGATAGCGTGACTTCCCTGAGATGGATGCTGTAACCTTTGGGACATTGAGCCTTCTATTTGGAGACAGAGCAAGAGAAATGGAGAGAGAGAGAGAGAGAATGAATCTTCCTTTTTATGAAGGTTATTTGCACCTTGTTAAGCTAGGACTTAGGATGATTATTGTTGTTTATGGAAGTTCAAATATGCAGATGTGTATGGACGGTAAGTAGCCAATGGGTGAACTACAGCCAGTTGTTAAGCTCTGCACTTACACACTCTGGTTTGTAATGCTGGGGCTGGGACTCAGCAAACCACATTTCTCCTTTGCCAGCTGCCTCTATATTAACTTCTACTAGTAGAGACACTAGATCAAGACCGGAAGACCAAAGAGGGAAAGAACTGACGTGCTCCTTTCTCTTTGCTTGCTCTTTCTGATGTTATCACTCCAGCAACTGCCCTTCAGTCCTGGCACTAGAACTTGGTTCCAGAAAGAGTTGACTCCAGCCATTGTGATTCTCCCAGAATCTGCCTTATCACACCATCCTAAATGTACCAGCATCAGCTGGCAGCACCTTTCCATTAGCAGTCTGAGTCCCAGCTCCACAAGGCCCTTCCTTTGTTCTCCTGCAGTGGCAGTAGCAGCTGGGCACCCTTCTCTTCTCGATGTTTGGTTTCCGGTTCTGGGTTCCTGGGTTCTAAGATTCTAGCGTCTGATAATACTCACTTCTTCCCTTGGTTCCCCCATCAAGAAGCATGGAGGCCACTTTTTGTGGTTATGACTTTTATGTTCCCTTAGTGCCTTCTTTCTGCCTTAGAATGTTCTCCCAACTCCTGTTGAACAATTGCACATATTTCAATCACTCTGCTAAAATAATTATTGTGGTTCTGTTTTCTGATCTTGATACATTAGAATATTATTTATATATCACACATAATATATGTATATAATAAGGATCAAATACATTTTCTTTCCAAAGTGTATATGAAAGTACATGTTATAGAAGATGGTGCCATCCATCACAATTTTGAGTAAATTTGACAACTATGTGAAAACAAGAGATTTGGATTGGATTTTTTTTTAAGTTTTCTCATCTAACTATTTGCCAGTTGCCCAGGCCAAAAATTTTTGAATAATCCTTTGCTGGTTTTGTTTGCTCATGTCACACATCTAACCAATAAGAAAATCCTGTTGAACACATGATTTGATATAGCTAGAATCCAATCACTTTCTATTCGCATCCATGGTCATTACCTCAATTATTACACTTGTTCTCAACCTTGCTTGCTCATTGAAAATCACTTGGGGAGATTTAAAATTATCGATGCTGGGTCCTGCCTATATGTATCTTTATATACATATATAGGTATTTCTATCTATATAGAGAGATATACGTATTTAGAGACAGGGTCTCACTCTTGCCCATGCTGGAGTGCAGTGGTGCGATCATACCGCACTGCAACCTCGAAATTCTGGGCCATATAGTTTTATTTACTTGCTCTGGGTTTGAAATTCATAATTTTTAGAAGTTCTTTAAGAGGAGCCAATGTTGCAAAGCATTGACTCGAAACAAAGCCACCATCTCTCTAACCTATAGCATTACAATATTCTACTACCTAGTTTCACTGCTTGGATCTTCTCTCTCCCTAACCCTACAGTCTACTCTCTGCAATGCAGCCAGAATGATATATTTTTTTTTTTTTTGAAATTTACATAATAGTCCAATGGCATCCCTTCACAGAGTAAAATATAACGGCTGACCATGGCCTACAGGCATTACATGATCTGACTCCAGTGACCATGTTCCCCTCTCTCCCTCTCAGCATCCATCAGCACTGGCCTCCAATTTTCTTGAACACACCAGTCGTTCTCCAGCCTCAGGGACTTTGCATTTGTTCTTTCCAGTTATTCACATGACTCCTTTCTTGTCTTTTTCAGGTTTCTGTTTTAATGTCACTTTTTTTCAGAGAGGACTTCCCTGAACACCCTACATACAACAGCTCTCCCAGTCTGTCACTGTTCTCTTTGCTGCTCTACTTTGCTTTGCCCAATAGGATGTAAATTCCATGAAGGTAGAAACAGTGCTGCATTCACCTCTGTATCCCTAGTGTCTAGAACACTGCCCAATACAAACGAACACTTAATGAGGGCATCAGTAAACGAATTCTGTTTCAGTGTATCTGTTAGTGACAGACAGATGAACTAATCCACTCAAAATTTTTAATCCTTGCATTGCATGATTCATTTCTTTTTAATAATTCAACAAACAGGTATTCACACCCTCTTAGCTATCACCACTAAAACTCATTCTACAAGAGTATTACCTATTTAATATACACGAACTTGAGGAAATGAAAAACATAACTAGCATTAAACCTTAAATTCCAGCACTGTAAAATTGAAATTAATTTTTCTAGATTCTGGGAGTTTACAAACTCAACCTTCCTCTTTTTGGTGCTACTTTAAATCTGTAGCACTCTTTTATATCAAATGACATTTTTTACCACTAGTATGAGAATTAGACACCCTTCTGAGGATCAACGAAATCCTCAAAGGCAGCCTGATGCAATGAAAAGATCACTGAACTTGTTCTATCTTGGCTCCATACTCCCTTATGAAGTGATCTGGGGCAAATCTCTGACCCAGTTGGGGTCTCAATTTCCTTATTGATCAAGGAAACGAATGAAGAAAATATTTTCTAAGTCTGTTCCCCAACTCAAAGATCTTATGACCCTAAGAAAGATGAATTCATTTCCAAGTGCAACCCACAGTTATCTCATATTAATTTTTAAAAGAATAAAAAATAAGAATTACTCTTTGTCTCTGACCTTATATTTTTATCAATCCATATTTCTACAGTTATTTATCTTTGAATATAAAATACTTGGAATAAGGAAAAATTGCAAAAAGAGTTTAAACTTCAAGTCCAGTGGTACGCTGGGCCTGCTTGCACCAGTTCATGAAAGCAGATCGTTAAATTTTCAAGAATTTTGCATGCTTGTTATTAAATACAACTAATATTAAAAATTAAATTATATGCTTACCATTAAATGGACTACATTTTTTTAAAAAAAAATAAAACTCAAAGTTTGTCACTTTGTTATTATTTTGGAGTTTGCAATTGTCTATGCCCCTATTTTATCAATCTGGTGAAATGGTTAGCCACTACACATCTTTTCCCAAATCCCCAAATCTGTGTTCAGTGACATGTGGTTAACTTGAAATCATTCATGGTATGGGAGTATTTGCGCTATGGAAATAGGCAAATGCTACATATCAAGGCCTTTTTTTTTTCCTAGGAAGTCTGTTGTTAAACATGTGTATCACAGAGTCTCTTTAGGTGCCTTGCTTTAGAAGTTAGAAAATAATGGATCATATAGGCCTATATTTTTCAAACTCAAAGACAAAACATTCAGGTTTTTTTTAATTATGGGAAGCCTTTCCTAATCTTGCCAAATTGATCATACATCTGTCCCTGTGAGGCAATGAAAGAAAATAGCATGTCTAGCTGAGATTTGCTGATGGTACAACAACCAATCAGTTCTTTAAATCCATAGGAAGAAAATCACTTCTATAATTTCTCCCAAATAATTGCAAGAAAAAAAAGATAACTGTAGAATCTGAAATGTTGTGGAGTATGATTATGACTGCCATATTCCAAAATTCCAGACCAAGGCTAGACAATATTTCTTTTTCTATAAAGAGCTAGATGGCAAATATTTTGGGCCTTATGGGCCATACAATCTCTGTTGTACTCAACTGTGCCATTGTATCATGAAAGCAGTCATGGACAATATGTAAAAAATTAGGTGTAGCAGTGTTCCAATAACATTTTGTTCATAAGCCTAGCACAGTGGTACGTTCCTGTAGTTCCAACTGCTTAGAAAGCTGAGGCAGAAGGATCACTTAAGGCCAGGAGTTGGAGGATGTAGTCTGCTATGATCGTGCCTGTGAATAGCCACTGCACTTCACTCTGGACAATACAGCAAGACCTCATCTCTAAAAAATAAATAAATGAGTAAATAAAATGAAAATTTTATTTACAAGAAACAGGAAGCGGGCCAAATTTGGCCCATGAGCTCTAGTTTGCTGACCACTGTTCTAAACAGTTCTAGAACACTGTAGATTCTAAGCAAATATTTATTAAATGAACTTATAATAATTAGTTCAGGCTGCCATAACAAAATACCATAGATCAAGTGACTTAACAGAAATTTTTATTTTCTCACATTTCTGGAGACAAGGAGTCCAAGATCAAGGCTTCAGCCAATTTGATTACTGGCCAGGGCTCTCTTCCTGGCTTGCAGACAGCTAGCTTCTTACTGTGTGGTCACATGGCCTTTCCTAAGTATGCATAGAAAGAGAAAGCTCTGGTGTCTCTTCTCTCTTCTTATAAGGGCACCAGCCCTATCAGATTATGCCCTACCCTTAGGACCTCATTTAATTTTTACCATCTCCCAACAGGCCTCTTCTTCAAACGCAGTCTCATTGGGGTTAGGGCTTCAGCGTAAAATACATGAACAGGGGTGAGGGTGCCACAACTCATTCCATAGCAGAGTTGAATATTAGTATCAAGGAATCTGCCTTATTTTTTTCACTCCTAACATACATTTGCAAAGCACTTCATAGTTTACAAAACTTTTTCCTGGGTCTTACCATACTTTGTACAATGTATACAAAAACTTGGACCATATAAAAGAGAAAGCTGTGGAAAACACTATAACAAAGGAATATCTGTCTACCCCATTCCTCTCATGGACTTAGTTTTTAAATATAAGCATGAATAGGATAAAGAACTGATTTATCTGATGAATTACTTTATCTGTCTGTCCCATGCAACCACTTCATTATGGTGTCTTAAACTTGTCAAAGATAAGCTTAACACATTGCAGCAAACTCATTCTTTGCAGACAGTGGGGTAAAATTTAGCCCCACAGGTCTTGCTATTGATAATTGTGGTATTCTTGTTAGATGCAGGTCCAAGAGATATCTAAACTTCTTTTCATCAGCATAAAACTCAAGTGAGCCTTTTTTCTTTTTTCTTTTTATTTATTATTATTATTATTTTGAGCTTCCTGCAAGAAACTTACAATTCCATAGTTTTTCAAAGAGATCATCAGAAAGGTTTCAAGTCAGGATTTTCTTTCTCTGAAAAATTTTAGTATAGATAGCCAGCTGGAAACTATTGATGGTTTCTGTGTATGCAAGTTAGGGAGGGAAAAAGCAGGGGCTTAAAGGAGAGGAATGTAGTATCAGGACCTCAACCTCCATATGTTTTTCCCCAGATGTAATTGTTTTACTATGTGGTAACATTTGCAAATGAATGTAAAATTGCCTACAAGACAGAATAGGTCAGAGAAGGCAATTTTATGGTTCTTGTTTTCATTGGCATCTAAAGCAAGCTAAAACTCTTTATGACTTCATCCCAAATTTGTTCTCATAATGAGGTTTTTTTAATTTTATTTTGCTACCTTGGAAAATACATCTTAAGACAATTGATGTTGCAATATTCCATCCATTGCAAATTATTGCTAGATCAAGCAATACTTCTGTCAACCTAAACACCAGATAAGACTAATTACACATAAGAGTTTTGAAATGTATACTTTGAAGAAGACTCAAAAAAGATCGTAACTTCAATTATTACTATCCTGCTAAAGAAAACTGATGCATTTTTTTTGTTTGGCTTGTTTTTTACCTTCTAAATCATTTTCAAATGCTATAGCCATGAAGGATCACAACAAGGCTTGCTGAAACCTCTACATCAGATCAAATGGAAATACATGAAAGATTGAAGATGGTGGGACAAGAATTTTGGAAACGGGGCTGTGGGGCTAACCTCAGGAAAGACAGACAGAAGTCCAAATAAAAGTGATCAGTGTATCATAGCAAATTGGGTCAATCTCAGTCAACATCTTTATTCATTAGGATCTAGTCTTTATTATGAAGATCTAGTCTTGCAATTGGGTTGTGAAAACAAGAATTTCCAACAGTGGCAAAACTCTGGGTTAGGTGAATGGGTAGTGGTATTTTAATTCCAAGTAATCCTCTTAGTTTCCAAAAAGAAACAACAAGCTTCCATCACCAGGGGGACATGGGGAGTTGGGAATCAGGTCCGAGGCAAAGAACTTTCAAGGTAAGGTTTCAGTCTTAACAATTAAGGCCTTTGTTTCACCAATTAAGATGCTTATTTTATTTGCTAAAAAAATTTCCTAACTTCTCAGTTCATAGTGAGGTCACTTTGACATTTAAAAATTTGTTCTTGGAGAAGGATTTAAGATGGCTGACTAGATGCAGCTGGGATGCACCTCTTTCACTGAGAGGATCCAAAATATCAAGTGAATCTCCACACTTCAAACAAATCTTTTGAGAAAAAACACCGAAATTTAATAGACAGGTGACAGAAAACATGGTGATTGAAGAGGAAAAAAGTGGGGCTGCCTGCTTTGTGTTGCCAGTGCTGGGAATAACTCCTAAACCCAGACTAGACCCAAGTAAGGGGAGAATAAAGGAACCCCCGGCACCACATTACCACTGTGGACCTCTGAGATCTTAGCTACAGGAGTCCCCACAATCCCCTCAGATCTTTGGACTGGCAGGGGCAGCTGCTGGGAGAACACACAGGCACTGCTTGAACTCTAACGGAGCCCAAAAGGCTTCAGTGCACTGGGCAGCTGCCTGAAAATGCGACTCTGGGCACCCATCCCAGCAAAGGCTCTGTGTCCTTCCCTAAGTGCTCCTGTTCTCTGCCTGGCAGGAGAGAGCTGCCCCAGACATGTTCATGCCTCCAAGACAAACCGCACTGCCATTGTCACAGGAACAAAGTGCATCTGAGCCACAAACCCCCATCCCTGCAATTCCCCCCAAAGACTGCCTGTCTGATCATTCCACAGGAGGTCCACAGCATAATCTCCATTGCCCTGACCTGAGTGATTTGTTGGTGGATTGAGAGCAGTTCACCCCCAACTCTGGCCCCATCACAGCTGGTGCTTGACCTCAAGGGGTCAGGGGAAATACCTGCTGGCCTGCCCCACTTCCCCAGAGCAGGAGCTGAGCAGGACCCACAGCTGCCTGCTTGGCTGAAAACCCCAGGCAGATCCTTCCCCTGAGCAGATTCTGGCAAAGAAGAGGCACCTCCACCCTGCCCTGAAGGCTTGTCCCAACAGCCTGAGAACTGGGACCCCAGACCCTCATGAAGGTCAACGCTTACACTCCCCCTCCAGAGCCTGGTTAAGGACTGGACTGACTCAGCACCACCCAGCTTTGACCCATCCAACCCCGTTACACTTGAATGACTTTTGGGTAGACAATGAAATTAAGGTAGAAATCAAATATTTTTTGAAACAAATGAAAATAAAGACATAACATATCCTAACCTCTGGGATACAGCAAAAGCACTGCTACAAGGAAAGTTTATAGCATTAAATGCCTAAATAAAAAAGACAGAAACTTATAATATAAATAAAAAAGATAGAAACCTAATGTCATACCTCAGAGGACTAGGAAAGCAAGAATAAACCAAACCCAAGGATAGCAGAAGAAAAGAAATAAAAAATATCAGAGCAGAACTAAATAAGTATGAGACCAATAAAATGATACAAAGGATCAACAAAAATTGGTTCTTTGAAAGGATAAACAAAATTGATAGACTACTAGCCAGTATAACCAGGAAAAAAGAGAAGACTCAAACAAGCACAATCATAAATGATAAAGATGACATTACAAATGATACCACAGAAATACAAAAGATAAGCAGAGATTACTGTGAACATCTCCATGTGCACAAACTAGAAAACCTAGAGGAAATGGATAAATTCCTGGAACATACAATGTCCCAAGATTGAACCAGGAGGAAACAGAAATCCTGAACAGACCAATGATGAGTAATAAAACTAAATTAGAAATAAAAAATTTTCAAAGCAAAATGCCCGGGACCAGATAGATTCACAGCCGAATTTTACCATATGTACAAAGAAGAGCTGATACCAATCTTACTGAAAATATTCCACAAACCTAGGAGGAAGGACTCCTCCTTAACTCATTCAATGAAGCCAGCATCACCTTGATACCAAAATCAGGCAAGGAAACAACAGAAATGGAAAACTACAAGTCAATATTGCTGATGAACATAGACGCAAAAATCCTCAACAAAATACTATCAAACTGAATCCAACAGCACATCAACAAAATAATTCATCATATTCAAGTGGCTTTTATCCCAGGAATGCAAAGATGATTCAACATTTTCAAATCAATAAATGCAATTCACCACATGAACAGAGTTAAAAATAAAAACCATATGATCATTTCAATAGACCTAGTAAAAGCATTTGATGAGATCCAACATGGTTTCACAATAAAAACCCTCCACAAACTAAGCATTGAAGTAACACGTCAAAATAATAAGAGCTATTTATGATAAACCCACAGCTAACATCATACTGAATGGGCAATAACTGGAAGCATTCTCCTTGAGAACTGAAACAAGACAAGAATGCCCACTCTTACCACTCTTATTCATTGTGGTCCTGGAATTCCTAGCCAGAGTAATCAGACAAGAGAAAGAAATACAAAATCCAAATGGAAAAAGTGGAAGTCAAATTATCTCTCTTTACTGATAACATGATCTTACACCTAAAAAACCCTAAAAATTCCTCCAAAAGACTCCTAGACCTCATAAACAACTTCGGTGAAGTTTCAGGATACAAAATCAATGTATAAAAAGTAGCATTTCTATACACCAACAATGTTAAAGCTGAGAACCAAACCAAGAACTTAATCTCATTTACAATAACCACACACACACACAAAATCTAGAAATACATTTAGTCAAGCAATGAAAAATCTCCATAAGGAGAACTACAAAACACTGATGAAAGAAATCATACCTGATACAAACAAATGGGAAAACATCCCATGCTCACGAATTGGAAGAATCAATGCCATTAAAATGAACTTACCGCCAAAAGCAATCTATAAATTCAATGCAATTCCTATCAAAAAGTACCAATGTCATTCTTCACTGAATTATAAAAAGCAATCCTAAAATTTGTATGGAACCACAGAACTGCTGAATAGCCAAAGCAGTCCTTAGCACAAAGAACAAAACCAGAGGCATAACACTACCTGACCTTTTTTTTTTAGCATTAAATGCCTAAATGAAAAAGACAGAAATTTATGCGAGTGCATTGACTATATAGGATGGAAAGGGGCAAAGTAGAAAAATAAATTATAATCTGTTCTTTAAACACATTTATAACATTTTTTGAGAATAAAATATCCAGAGGTTTTTTTTTTTAAGTTGGAAGAAATTACCTGACTTCAAATTATACCACAAGGCTGTAGTAACTAAAACAGCTTGGTACTGGCATAAAAAAAGACACATAGATTAATGGAATAGAATAGAGTACCTAGAAATAAAGCCACACCTGTACAACCAGCTGATCTTTGACAAAGTTGTCAAAAATAAACAATGGTGAAAGAACACCCTATTCAATAAGTGGTGCTGGGAAGATTGGCTAGCCATATGCTATAAAATGAAACTGGGCTTTTATCTCTCACCGTATAAATAATTAACTCAAGGTGAATTAATAGACCTAAATATAAGACCTGAAATGATTGAAGTCTTAAAGAAAAGCCCAAGAGAAACTCTTCTGGACATTGGCCTAGGTAAAGAAATTCTGACTAAGACCCCAAATGCAAATGCAACAAAACAACAATAGATAAATGATACTTATTAAACTAAAAAGTTTCTGCACAGCAAAACTAATATTCAACAGAGTAAACAGACAACCTATAGAATGGGAGAAAGTGTTTGGAAATTATACCTCAGGCAAAGGATTAATATCCAGAATCTACAAGGAACTCAAACAGCTCAATGAGACAAAAATAATAATAAAATAAAACCATTACAAAATGGGCAAAAGACATGAATAGACATTTCTCAGAAGACATACAAGCAACCAACAAACAAAAATGCGCAACATCACTAATCATCAGAGAAATGCAAATGAAATTCACCTTGAGGTATCATCTTACACCTCAGAAGGGATATTATTAAAAAGTCAAAAAACAACATGTGTTAGAGTGTATGTGGAGAAAAGGAAATAATTATAAAATGTTGGAGGGAATGTAAATTGTTATGACATCTATGGAAAAGAGTATGGAGATTTCTCAAAGAATTTAAAATAGAACTACCATTTGTAGCAGGGTAGGTGCCCTGCTACACCACTACTGGGCATCTACCCAAAGCAAAAGAAATTATTATATTAAATAAAGATAGCAGCACTAGTATGTTTACTCCAGCACTATTAACAATAGCAAGTCATGGATGCCACCGGAGTGTCCCTCAAATGTTGATTGGATAAAGAAAATGTGGTATAAACACACCATGGAATACTACACAACCACAAAAAAGAATGAAATCATGTCCTTTGAAGCAATATGGATGCAGTTAGAGGCCATTATCCCAAGTAAGATGGCTCAGAAACAGAAATCAAATATCACATGTTCTCACTTATAAATGAATAAATGATATGTAAACAATGGGTACATATGGATATAAAGATGGGCTCAAAAAGAGGGAAGGATGAGAGTGGAGTGAAGTTTTAAAATTGCCTATTGGGTACAATGTTCACTAGTTAGGTGATGGGTATACTAGAAGCCCAAACTTCAGCATTATGCAATATAGCCATGAAACAAACATGCACATGTAGCCTCTGAGCCTAAAATTTTTTTTTTTAAAAATTCTTTTTTTAAATTATTTACTTATTTATTTATTTATTTATTTTAGAGTCAGATTATAAAATTTCTTTTTTAATATATATTTTTATTATATTTTAAGTTCTAGGGTACATGTGCACAATGTGCAGGTTTGTTACATATGTATACATGTGCCATATTGGTGTGCTGCACCCATTAACTCGTCATTTACATTAGGTATATCTCCTAATGCTAACCCTCCCTCCTCCCCCTACCCCACAACACGCCCCGGTGTGTGATGTTCCCCTTCCTGTGTCCATGTGTTCTCGTTGTTCAGTTCCCACCTATGAGTGAGAACATGTGGTGTTTGGTTTTTTGTCCTTGAGATAGTTTGCTGAGAATGATGGTTTCCAGTTTCATCCATGTCCCTACAAAGGACAGGAATTCATTTTTTTATGGCTGCATAGTATTCCATGGTGTATATGTGCCACATTTTCTTAATCCAGTCTATCATTATTGGACATTTGGGTTGGTTCCAAGTCTTTGCTATTGTGAATAGTGCCAAAAGAAACATACGTGTGCATGTGTCTTTATAGCAGCATGATTTATAGTCCTTTGGGTATATACCCAGTAATGGGATGGCTGGGTCAAATGGTATTTCTAGTTCTAGATCCCTGAGGAATCGCCACACTGACTTCCACAAAGGTTGAACTAGTTTACAGTCCCACCAACAGTGTCAAAGTGTTCCTATTTCTCCACATCCTCTCCAGCACCTGTTGTTTCCTGACTTTTTAATGATTGCCATTCTAACTGGTGTGAGATGATATCTCATTGTGGTTTTGATTTGCATTTCTCTGATGGCCAGTGATGATGAGCATGTTTTCATGTGTCTGTTGGCTGCAAAAATGTCTTCTTTTGAGAAGTGTCTGTTCACATCCTTCGCCCACTTGTTAATGGGGTTGTTTCTTTCTTGTAAATTTGTTTGAGTTCATTGTAGATTGTGGATATTAGCCCTTTGTCAGATGAGTAGCTTGCAACAATTTTCTCCCATTCTGTAGGTTGCCTGTTCACTCTGATGGTAGTTTCTTTGGCTGTGCAGAAGCTCTTTAGTTTAATTAGATCCCATTTGTCAATTTTGGCTTTTGTGGCCATTGCTTTTGGTGTTTTAGACATGAAGTCCTTGCCCATAGCTATGTCCTGAATAGTATTGCCTAGGTTTTCTTCTAGGGTTTTTATGGTTTTAGGTCTAACATTTAAGTCTTTAATCCATCTTGAATTAATTTTTGTATAAGGTATAAGGAAAGGATCCAGTTTCAGCTTTCTACATATGGCTAGCCAGTTTTCCCAGCACCATTTATTAAATAGGGAATCCTTTCCCCATTTCTTGTTTTCGTCAGGTTTGTCAAAGATCAGATAGTTGTAGATGTATGGTATTTTTTCTGAGGGCTCTGTTCTGTTCTATTGGTCTATATTTCTGTTTTGGTACCACTACCATGATGTTTTGGTTACTGTAGCCTTGCAGTATAGTTAGAAGTCATGTAGCATGATGCTTCCAGCTTTGTTCTTTTGGCTTAGGATTGACTTGGCAATGTGGGCTCTTTTTTGGTTCCATATGAACTTTAAAGTAGTTTTTTCCAATTCTGTGAAGAAAGTAATTGGTAGCTTGATGGGGATGGCATTGAATCTGTAAATTACCTTGGGCAGTATGGCCATTTTCATGATATTGATTCTTCATACCCATGAGCATGGAATGTTCTTCCATTTGTTTGTGTCCTCTTTTATTTTGTTGAGCAGTGGTTTGTAGTTCTCCTTGAAGAGGTCCTTCACATCCCTTGTAAGTTGGATTCCTAGGTATTTTATTCTCTTTGAAGCAGTCAACAGAATATACATTCTTCTCAGCACCACACCACTCCTATTCCAAAACTGACCACATAGTTGGAAGTAAAGCAATCCTCAGCAAATGTAAAAGAACAGAAATTATAACAAACTGTCTCTCAGACCACAGTGCAATCAAACTAGAACTCAGGATTAAGAAACTCACTCAAAACCACTCAACTACATGGAAACTGAACAACCTGCTCCTGAATGACTACTGGGTACATAACAAAATGAAGGGAGAAATAAAGATGCTCTTTGAAACCAACAAGAACAAAGATACAACATACCAGAATCTCTGGGACACATTTAAAGCAGTGCTTAGAGTGATTATAGCACTAAATGCCCACAAGAGAAAGCAGAAAAGATCTACAATTAACACCCTAACATCACAATTAAAAGAACTAGAGAAGCAAGAGCAAACACATTCAAAAGCTAGCAGAAGGCAAGAAATAACTAAAATCACAGCAGAACTGAAGGAGATAGAGACACAGAAAACTCTTCAAAAAATCAATGAATCCAGGAGCTGGTTTTTGGAAAAGATCAACAAAATTGATAGACCGCTAGCAAGACTAATAAAGAAGAAAAGAGAGAAGAATCAAATAGATGCAATAAAAAATGATAAAGGTGATATCACCACTGATCCCAAAGAAATACAAACTATCATCAGAGAGTACTATAAACACCTCTACGCAAATAAACTACAAAATCTAGAAGAAATGGATAAATTCCTTGACACATACACCCTCCCAAGACTAAACCAGGAAGAAGTTGAATCTCTGAATAGACCAATAACAGGCTCTGAAATTGAGGCAATAATTAATAGCTTACCAACCAAAAAAAGTCCAGGACCAGACGGATTCACAGCCGAATTCAAGGAGGAGCTGGTACCATTCCTTCTGAAACTATTCCAATCAATAGAAAAAGAGGGAATCCTCCCTAACTCATTTGATGAGGCCAGCATCATCCTCATACCAAAGCCTGGCAGAGACACAACCAAAAAAGAGAATTTTAGACCAATACCCCTGATGAACACCGATGCAAAAATCCTCAATAAAGTACTGGCAAACTGAATCTAGCAGCACATCAAAAAGCTTATCCACCATGATCAAGTAGGCTTCATCCCTGGGATGTAAGGCTGGTTCAACATATGCAAATCATGAACATAATCCAGCATATAAACAGAACCAAAGACAAAAACCATATGATTATCTCAATAGATGCAGAAAAGGCCTTTGACAAAATTCAACAGCGCTTCATGCTAAAAACTCTCAATTAATTAGGTATTGATGGGACGTATCTCAAAATAATAAGAGCTATTTATGACAAACCCACAGCCAATATCATACTGAATGGGCAAAAACTGGAAGCATTCCCTTTGAAAACTGGCACAAGACAGGGATGCCCTCTCTCACCACTCCTATTCAACACAGTGTTGGAAGTTCTGGCCAGGGCAATCAGGCAGGAGAAAGAAATAAAGGGTATTCAATTAGGAAAAGAGGAAGTCACATTGCCCCTGTCTGCAGATGACATGATTGTATATCTAGAAAACCCATCATCTCAGCCCAAAATCTCCTTAAGCCGATAAGCAACTTCAGCAAAGTCTCAGGATACAAAATCAATGTGCAAAAATCACAAGCATATACAGACATATTGGCGTATATTCTTATACACAAATAACAGACAAACAGAGAGCCAAATCATGAATGAACTCCCATTCATAAAATAAAATTTTTGACACTGTATTAGTCAGAAGAAATATCCCAAGATCTTTTTAAAAATTATTCTTTAGCAATACTCAACATGTGTATAGTACTTTTCAGCTTTCAAAGGACTTGCACATACATAATTTATTCTTCATAGCATACCTGAAATAGAAATGTAACAGATATTTTCACATTCACTTTATCAAGAAAAGACAGAATTGTGTCACAGAAGCCCAGAGACCATGCAAGTCTCTCCAGTCCTTCTCCAGTGTGCTATATCAGGATGCCTTTAAGGAAGCAGGTGATGTAAAGCTTCTCCTTCCTGATCTTTTCCATATGCATGTGAGAGAATCTGAATGGACGCAACACACTGTATTGGCTGTAGACTGGTGCTTGTCATCACCCAGTTCCTCCTATAAAATCTTATATGTCAATATTCTACTCATAACAAAATCTGTCATTCTTTCTGTTGTTTCACGCCTACTAAATTCACTTGAACTTTACTGATATCCCAGTTCTTGTATTCTTCATTTTGACTTTCTTGGGATCATTTTTCCATCCTTGCTTTATTCCTCCTTTGCCTTGATTCTCATTTTCTACCAAATTTCCTTGGCTAGTCCTCAATACACAATAGCCTTCATTTCCACTGTCATCAATCTATCCTTTGGTGCCAGCCATGTCCCTTAATTTTTTTTAAAAAAAAGGAGCAAATTTATTCCAACTTAAAAAAATCTCTGGATATTTCATCCTCAAAAAATGTTATAAATTTGTTTAAAGAACAGATTATAATTTCTTTTTCTACTTTCCATCCTATATAGTCAATCCACTCACATAAATTTCTACACTGTCTGCAATGTAATAGGTCATAGAGTAATCAATAAAGTAAAATGTGTTCATTTAAAAACTGTTTACTTCAGCTTTACTTTGTCAAGACCCATCTGTAATGTGAAACATGACCTTTTTATAGACTTTTGTTATATATATAATGTTTTGGCAAGGGAGCCTTGCAAGAAAAAATATTACTTCCATATTTAATTTGGTCATTTATAAATATACTCTCTATTATTCTGGTTACACATGAAATTATTATATTTTCAAAGAAACGTTGATGGAATAGAAACATATGGATTAATCAGGCATTTTTTGAAGATAGTTTGTATTCTATTAAAATTCACAAAAATAAAACATGTTTTATAACCAGAGCATTTTTCCCATGGTTCAATTGTTAACAAGAAAGTCAGCCTTTAATGGGCATATATAGGATATATGTATGTGAATATGTGTACACATGTTTACTTATAAACCTAAAAATATTAGCCCTTTCTTCAAGCTTTTGTGATCCTTCCACTCAAGTCACCAATGTACTGATTATACACTGAATGGCTGTGAAGCAGTTTCAAGATTCAGACTTTACTTTTCCATGTCAAAAATGTCTATGTCTCTTACATGCTTGAATTCTAAGTTCATTCAGACATGGTCTAGCTTCTATCAAGCTGTAGGCCAAAGACCTGAGAAAACTGCATGACTGTTTCAGGAATGTTTTCATAGTTACTCATCCAGTTTAAGACAGAGAGAAAAGGAGCGCATGTCAGGGCGTTCCGTGGGGATATTACTGGTGTGTTCAAGCATGGATATATTATGTGGGAATGGGGCATTTACATTTAATTATGGAGCAGTTGTTCAAATGGGAAAAATGCTTATTTTAATGTACATAGATTATGCAGTAATGTCCTTGTCCTCAAATGCAAAACATCTCTTTCTTGCTCTCTGTGGTATTTTGGAATTTCACCCTGTTTTAAGGCAAAAACAATGTTTAACTGCCAATATACATGCACAGGAAAGGCTTTCAGGCGCCAGGCATTTCCCAGGAGGGAATCCCTACACAGTAAATTGCATCATTTATTCTTATTGTGGTGATGTTGGGGTATCGACACCATACCAAACCAGCCAAGATGTGGGCTGTTGACACAGGAAGGTGCAGAATCCCAGTGCAGCGAACTTCTAAAAGCAAGTTGCTACTCCAATTAAGCATGGCACTACAGATCTATTACTAGTTATCAACTCGATGGGATACATAGAATACATGTTTCTAATGAAAAGATTGTGGGAAGAGGGCAGTTTTTTTTTTAACAATCAAAGATTCACAAGGGATAATATTTGTCTCTTTCTTTTTAATTGACATATAGTCAACTCTATATTATTCTGAGGCTGATTATCCAATTGTGGACTCTACCAGCAACTGATTTCTCCTCATTTTCTCTCTGGCTCATGGCCTTTTGGACAGCATATTGCTCATTAGCAACCCCACCCAAAGCCAAGCAGGAGAAATAGTCTGCTGGAACAGAAATCAGCCTATTCTGCACCTTGTTGGTAGTTCACGAAGAGGATGTGGAAACCGTTCATTAAACTGAGGCTTTTGGAATAGGAGTAGATGTCAATTATCCATGTATCTCTGGCTTCCAATACCATGGATAATTGAGAGCTGGCCACACTACCAGACACTTATGCCACAACAATCTGTTAATTTGTTGTTTAGGTTTATTTCTACTCTTTCCACTCCCTCAGACTATAATACTATTTCCTAAATCCCAGATTTTATGATCATCAAGTCTGAATCCTTCCTGAAAATATTTCAAAGGTAGTAGTCATCTCCCTCAGCCACTGAAGTAGCAACAAAATACTAGATACCTATCCATTCTATACTTGTGCTGTTGGTAAATAAACAAATAAATAAATAAAATCCTTGAGTCTATATTTAGGGTGGCTTCTATGTGTCATTTACTTTCTTCACATAGAACACATTGAGTTATAGAGTCTGAGGAAGAGAGAAAAAATGTAAACTTGTCAGATCTTTAAAATTTAATATACTATAACCACTCTGATTTTGATGTGGATGTTTTGAGACTATTAAGTTGGATTATTTTTCTTCTTTGTTATATATGAGAAATATTGGGTTTTAATTTTAATTTTAAACATGAGGAATTCAAAGTAAGTGAGATGAAACTGAAACCTTATCTGTAGGCCAGGCTGGAGTTTGATATATACATATATTAGACCATTATGCTTCATCATGATTTTTTAATTAAGGAGAATAAAAGAGATTTGAGAGGAATTTAGAGTGGTATATAAAGAGAGCAAAAGTTCAACTGAGGCAAAAAAGAAAAGGGAAAGAAAATGTGTTTCTATGAACATGAAAGACATGGATCTAAAAATCTACTATAGTTGCTAAGAGTAACTAGCAATGAACTGACATTATAAGGTTAGCAAGTCAGATGCAACCTGGCCAGCAACATCTATTTCATCTCGGTAACACTGACTAAAAAGAAAAAACACCTAAGAATTAAAACAAAGAGTATAATTATTATTTATTCATTCATTCAACAGCTATCAATTTTAAATCTAAACACTAGAACTAAAGAAGAATGCTCTCCCTGCTTGCAAAGAGCTCCAGAGAAATAATTTTTAAAATGAGATGTAGGTAACATGGAAATACAAACCATATATACATACAATTTTTGAGTTAGAAGATGACAACTAGAGATCATCAAAACTCTCCCAAGAGATTTCAGTTATTCCTTCTAAGATTACTGGTGGCAACTCTTGATGAAATAAAATCTACTTTTTATCTGTTTTACACCCATTACAACTTAACCACTAAAGAGTCTTATTAAAAAAAGAATTTCTTTGAAAATCCTCAAGTCTTCACTATAACCAGGGTAAACAGCTGACTTCCAAGATGATTAACTTTAAGTTCACTCAATTCCTTTCAATAATGTTTTACTGAGCATTTACCTATACAAGTTAAATTCCTTAACTAAAGTACTCTCTCTCAAATCAAAGTGGTTATGCTTCTAAAAACTCCAATTGGAGAATTTACAGGATAGGAACTGAAAAGTGGCAGAACATGCCACTCCAAAATATGCCTCTTTGGCATAAAGGAAGGCCATTAAGAAGAAGCAGATAAAAGGAAATCTCTCTGCCCTCCCTCATTTGCCTAAAAAGAGGATACAAAAGTGTCCTTCCTCACTCTCTATAAGGAAAGACAGACATTAACCATAAGAAAAACCCTATCCCCTTATCAGCCCAGACAAGGCACCAGAGAAATCCACATAACAAATTTTACCAACTAGCCTTTACCTACCATTAGTTTCCACATATATTTGCCTTCCCACAATCCACCCCTGGATGCTCAAAGTCCTTTTCCTTTGCCTTGTCATTTCTTTATGAATTTACTGTTCATTGTTTAGATGTTCTACAAATCCATGTTCTAAACACTCCTTTGAGTTACCCATCACTGAATACTCCCATGTGCAAGCAAAATGCACTTGTTAATCAACTTGTATCTGTTTTGTTAATCCGTTTTTTTGTCAGTAAATGAGCCTTAGATGGATAGAAGAAAAAGAAAGATTTTCCTCCTGTGCAGAAATTAAGACATTGTGGAAAAATTAAATCAGGAAGATATAGTCATAACAGAACCTATGAAGGCACTGTTGTGTCTTCTAAAGATATCACGGTTCTCCCATTCTTGGCAAGATTTGGAGCATCTTCATTCCCTGCTGACCCACACGTTTACAATTTCAAAATAAAATATTTATTAGTTTAAGAACTTCACAATATTTATGTAGAGTATACTTTTACTAAATAGCACATATTTTTACTATTGGTGATGAAACACCATATGGGAAGGCAGTAAATACAGGCTGATGAAAATGGTAGCCCCTGCCCACCTGTGCTTATCAAGCAATTGAAATAAGGCTATTCCAAATTGAAATATGCTTTAAGTATAAAATACACATGGTTTTTAAATATTTAGTATAAAAATACAAAAGATCTGAATAATTTTTATATTTATTACACATTAAAATGATATTTTTATATTTTCAGTTAAATAAAACATTTTAAAAATTAATTTTACTTATTTTTTTAAATTTTAAGTTCCAGGGTACATGTGCAGAACATACAGGTTTTTTAAATAGGTATATATGTTCATGCTAGTTTGCTGAACCTATCAAACCATTTTCTAGGTTTAAGCCCCAAAAGCATTATGTATTTGTCCTAATGTTCTCCCTCCCCTTGCCCCTACCCCTTGATAGGCCTCCGTGTGTGTTGTTCCCCTCCCTGTGTCCATCTATTCTCAATGTTCAACTCCAACTTATGAGTGGAACATGTGGTGTTTGGTTTTCTGTTCCTGTGTTAATTTGATAGGGATGATGGCTTCCAGCTTCATCCATGTTCCTGCAAAGGACATGATCTCATTCTTTTGTACAGCTGCATAGTATTCCATGGTGTATATGTGCCACATTTTCTTTATCCAGTCTAACATTGATGGGCATTTGGGTTGGTTCCATGTCTTTTCTATCATAAATAGTGCTGCAATAAATGCACGTGTGCATGTGTCTTTATAGTAGAATGATTTATAATCTTCGGGTATATATCCAGTAATGGGATTTCTGGGTCAAATGGCATTTCTGGTTTTAGATCCTTGAGGAATCACCACACTGTCTTCCACAATGGTTGAACTAATTTACATTCCCACTAACAGTGTAAAAGTGTTTCTATGTCTCCACAGCATTGCAAGCATCTATTGTTTCCTGACTTTTTAATAATTGCCATTCTGACTGGCTTGAGATGGTATCTCATTGTGGGTTTGATTTGCATTTCTCTAATGACCAGTGCTGACAGGCCTTTTTTTCATATGTGTGTTGGCCACATAAATGTCTTCTTTTGAGAAATGTCTGTTTATATCCTTTTCCCACTTTTTGATGGGGTTCTTTCGGTTTTTTTCTTGTAAATTTGTTTAAATCCCTTGTAGATTCCGGATATTAGACCTTTGTCAGATGGGTAGATTGCAAAAATTTTCTCCCATTCTCTAGGTTGGCTGTTCACTCTGATGATAGTTTCTTTTGCTGTGCAGAAGCTCTGTAGTTTAATTAGACCCTATTTGTCAACTGTGGCTATTGCTGCAATTGCTTTTGGTGTTTTAGTCATGAAGTCTTTGCCCATGCTTATGTCCTGAATGGTATTGCCTAGGTTTTCTTCTAGGGTTTTTATGGTTTGGGGTTATACATTTAGGTCTTTAATCCATCTTGAGTGAATTTTTGTACAAGATGTAAGGAAGGGGTCCAGTTTCTGTTTTCTGCATATAGCTACCCAGTTTTCACAGCACCATTTATTAAATAGGGAATCCTGTCCCCATTGCTTGTTTTTGTCAAGTTTGTCAAAGATCAGATGGTTATAGATGTGTAGTGTTATTTCTGAGGTCTCTGTTCTGTTCCATTATTCTATATATCTGTTTTGGTACCAGTACCATGCTGCTTTGGTTACTGTGGCCTTGTAGTATAGTTTGAAGTCAGGTAGCATGATGCCTCCAGCTTTGTTCTATTTGCTTAGGATTGTCTTCGCTATATGGGCTCTCTTTTGGTTCCATATGAAATTTAAAGTAGTTTTTTTCTGTTTCTATGAAGAATGTCAATGGTAGCTTGATGAGAATAGCATTGAATCTATAAATTACTTTGGGTAGTATGGCTATTTTCATGATATTGATTCCTCCTATCCCTGAGGATGGAATGTTTTTCCATTTTTTTGTGTCCTCTCTTATGTCCTTGAGCAGTGGTTTGTAGTTCTCCTTGAAGAGGTCCTTCACGTCCCTTATAAGTTTGATTCCTAGGTATTTTATTTTCTTTGTAGCAATTGTGAATGGGAGTTAATTCATGATTTGGTTGCTTGTCTACTGTTGGTGTATAGGAATGCTTGTGATTTTTGCACATTGATTTTGTATTCTGAGACTGCTGAATTTGCTTATCAGCTTAAGGAGATCTGGGGCTGAGAAGATGGGGTTTTCTAAATATACTATCATGTCATCTGCAAACAGAGACAATTTGACTTCTTTTCTTATTTGAATACATTTTATTTATTTCTCTTCCTGATTACCCTGGCCAGAACTTCCAATACTATGTTGAACATTAGTGGTGAGAGAAGGCATCCCGGTGCCTTGCCGGTTTTCAAAGGGAACGCTTCCAGCTTTTGCCCATTCAGTATGATATTGGCTATGGGTTTGTCTTAAATAGCTCTTGTTATTTTGAGATATGTTCCGTCAAGACCTAGTTTATTGAGAGTTTTTAACATGAAGAGATGATGAATTTTATTGAAGGCCTTTTCTGCATCTATTGAAATAATCATGTGGTTTATGTCATTAGTTGTCTTTATATGATGGATTACATTTATTGATTTGCATATGTTGAACCAGCCTTGCATCCCAGGAATTAAGCAGACTTGATTGTGGTGGATAAGCTTTCTGATGTGCTGTTGGATTCAGTTTCAAGTATTTTCCCCTAGTTCCTGTGGATGCGTATTAGCTAGATAGAGCAGTTTTTTTCTTGAGTAATTCTTTTTATCTCATAGCAGAGTAATACTTCCCTACTCCACCCATGTTGAATCTTGACTCTTATTATTAATCTAAGCAATGAGAAGAGGCAGGGGGCACAGCTTGTGAAGGACAACCAGCATCTTGCAAAATATCTACATTATGTCCTCTGTAAGTGGTTTCTAGGCAATGAAAGGCTATTATCTTCAAACATGGGGGAGACAGCACAATTTCCTGTAGCCCAGAGGCATAAAAGAATCCAAGTCATCAAATTCTCAAGCCTGGCCATGCAAATGTGCTTATCTCAGATCTCAAGATTCTATTCCTTTTAGGAGAGTTTCCAGAGCTATGAGTTCAACTTCCTTTGTAACTTCTCTATCCTTATCATCAAGTGTTGGACCTGGTTCTTAGCACAGTCTGTTGTCTGGCTCCTGGAGAAGCGGTTCTTAAAGACTGTCTGAAGAACTTCTGGCTTTCACACCACCTTTGAAGACACTATTTGGCTGACAAGAACCTGTTGTTTTCTTCCTCCAGGACTTCTATGACCATTAATGATAGCCATCCAACTAGACAGTTTTTATGAATAGTATTGGTCCTACATATTTCAAGTATAGAGTTATTGCATGAACCACTACATATCCTTTCCACTTGCACCTCACCCCAATCCACCAGAGGGAACAGTGTTAGTATTTGTGATATTACAACTTATCAAGAGGCCTTACCAGCCCACATCCTCAGAAATGAATTTCTTTGCCTCTAGTTGCTAGGTTAGTGATCTAATCCAGAGTCTGCTTCCTAGTACTCCATTTCTAGTACAAACTATCTAATTTAGATTCTTCCAGGGTCAACCCTGAGATAAGGATTTGAATGTATGTAATTAATGTGAGAGATGATCCTAAAATGACCATTTGGGGATATAAACTAAGACACTCATCTTTGTGCGATGACTATAGGTGAGTCTAGATGGTCTGCGCCTTATTTTCTCTGCTAACCCAACACTGCCTTCAGGACTGGACATAGTGCTGAATAGGCAGACCACACACATGCTTAGGACATGGCAAGGTAGGGACACACAAAAACAAAGTTCATCCTCAATAATTTTATCAGAAAAAAAAAATCTAAAGAAAATCTCTTTTATTTTCAGTAATCATGTAAATTTTGTGCTATATGCTGCCGTAAATTGTTCATTATACACTGCTGTTTTATTTTTAAATAACTTGGGTGTAGGAAGCACAGATATTTTCAGTGCTTTAGGTATCTAAAAACATCTTAACCTCAGACACCCACTGCTGACATATTCTGCCTACTCATTGAAGCCAAAAAAATCAGATCCTGCCCTGCTGGGCTCCTGGCTAGTCTTTTCATTAACAATATTAGCACCAGCATTGAGTCAACTCTTTAACCTGACTTCAAGCAAGCTCTCCTCTGAATATCATAGCTGGTTTCCTACTAGTCTGCTCTTGAGTGTCCTCAGCCAGCCAAATGTACCCAGGCTCAGGTCCAATAAGCTGCTCTCCTTCCAGAGATCTCCTTTCCCTGACTTCATGCATTTCCCAAAACAGGAAATTCCCATCTCTCCTTTTCCTTTTAAGCAGGGAGATTTATGACCAAAAAGAGGGAGACAGAGAGAAGATACACATATTTTTAGAGAGAACTTCAGTCAAAATAATTATCACATTAATTTTTACCCCTCCCTTTCTCTCCCCCACAATTTAAAAATCACTTCTAGAGGAAATCATCCTGAAGACTAGTAATATAATTTTAATTAACTATGTGATTTATTGCTAAGTGTCTGGATTTCATCATGGAGAAATTTTTTAATTAGAGAAATGAATGACATACTGTACTAAGTGCTTAAAAGAGATCATGTCATTCAATCTTGACTATAATCATTGCTATAAATACTATTTTTGCCCTTGTTTTAGTGATGAGAAAACTGAAGCTTAAGAAATTTATATTTGGATCTAATGGGAATACTTGCTCTTAACCACTATGCTGAGTTTCATAGGAAATATTAAATAAATATTTGTTGAATGAAGTGAAATGTGGAAAGAACAAGATAGAGAAAATGAGAAGAAAAAAAGCTGGAGGAATTCTCTTGAGTGGTTTGGATCCATTCCATTCTCCACTTTGGAAAATTCTGTGACAGCTTCCAAAAGAAGAACTTCGATATTATTCCCTCTTGCCACTCTGACCTCAAATACTCCTTGTAAACCTAGGCCTAGACACAAGTGCATAGGTAGAAAAACATGTACACATTTCACACTCGTAAAAAGTTCCAGTTGATTAAGTAAAAATCAAGTTGATTCTGTGAAATAGAGCTGAAGCCACCACTTCACTGCTCCACCAGTTTCTCTGCTCTCCTTCAGTTTGGAGTCATCTTCAGGCCTTACCTCTGAGCCCAAAGTCCCTGCTTCTCAGACTAAACATGCTGATTGCCAATCAAAACAAACATCTTTACTGACAACCAAGTTTTGCCTGGATAATTCTCTCCTTAAAAAAAAAAAAAAAAAAAAAAAAAAATTACAAAGATACAAAGCATGCTGTGTCCCCAAAGGAATTCTTTCCTCCTCTGCTATTTTTTCATGTCAAGGAGAGAATCGGATGATATGTGATAGCTGGTTGTGCTCTGACTCAAGAACTTAACAGGGATAACAGGGATGTCTGCATGGCCTAAATTTAAGAAGAAAAACTTTCAAATTAGAATAAAAATCAAAGTTAAAATTCTGCTTCAACTTTTTGCTGATCTGTCTTTCAAAAGAACTGCTAGAGAACAAGTACTTTGTTGCTCTCTAGTCATGTGGATCTGAAATTACTAACAGATACATAATTCCAGACTTGATGTCATTTCTTGCCTGGCTTTGCTTTTAACTCTGTACATCCATGCTGAGGATTCAAGCTGCTTCCCCAGTTCATAACAAGCTCTTTTCAGAGACAGGTCTCCCAGCTTCCAGTTGCCTGTATTAATGAGAAGCATGAGTTTCAAATCAAAGCTTCAAAAGAATAATTTTCTTGGAACATTATCCTGTAATGGGTTTCTAATACAGCCTTCCTCTGGGGTATCTCTATAGAAAGTAGTTAATCTAGTGAGAGAAATACTCAGGGTCTTGGTAAAAAGAGGGCAAAGGAGACTAAAGGTGGGCTGGATTTGGTATTGCCCTCATGCCAGGTGGTGGGGGAAGGGAGAATGGAATCCTGGGTGTGCTAAGACACATATGGGTCTGATTCTAAAGGCAGGAGTTTAATCTCACTCACCTTTGGAAAACTAAGCTAGTGCCTTATAGTGACTTAAGTTCCCTGATGTATGAGGGTATGACCAGTTCAATATGATTCCACATAGCTCGAGCAACATGAACCCTAAGTAAATACTCCAAAACCACAATTGATTGGAACTCAGAGAAGGAGATGCTCTAGGTCATTGAATTTTCTGGTCAACTCAGAAGTGAAGAAGAAAAAAATCCTTCCTATTTCAATCTTCAGGACCTAAAATGCTTATAAATATATTAGTCTATTTTTCTGATTTATTCAGTACAGCATGGAGAATATAATTTAATTTCTATTTGATGGTTCAGATACTTAAGGTCCCTAAGGTCATACTTTTGGAGATCAGTTACTTTTATCCCACAACTATGAAGTCAGAGGTTAAGAAATAGAGGCAGAGCTGCACTGATGTTAGGTTATAATCTATAATAGTATAAATTCATCACTGACATTTATTGTCCTATTGTTTATCTATTTCTTATAAAATTCAAAGGTTAAAAGAATTCTGATTAATGGGTGATTCTGATTGTTTGAGAATTTGCAGGATTACTCTAGTTGTCTGTAGTTTTTGCTGTGAGGGGGGAGACTTTTCATCTTGAGCTAAGAAAGAGCCTGTTTCTAATTGGCTTCATGGTTCACATAGTTCTATAACTATCACAAAACCC
The DNA here is from genome assembly GCF_028885625.2 of Pongo pygmaeus. Classification (NCBI taxonomy): domain Eukaryota; kingdom Metazoa; phylum Chordata; class Mammalia; order Primates; family Hominidae; genus Pongo; species Pongo pygmaeus. The sequence continues at coordinate 139,848,401 of NC_072376.2, forward strand.
ATTAAAATGTAGAGGGACTGTGGGACACAGTGGTTCACACCTGTAATCCCAGCACTTTGGGAGGCCAAGGCAGGTGGATCACGAAGTAAAGAGATCAAGACCATCCTGGCCAACATGGTGAAACCCCTTCTCTACTAAAAATACAAAAATTAGCTGGGCATGGTGGCCCACGCCTGTCGTCCCAGCTACTTGGGAAGCTGAGGCAGGAGAATCGCTTGAACCCGGGAGGCAGAGGTTGCAGTGAGCCGAAATCGTTCTGTTGCATTCCAGCCTGGCAACAGAGCAAGACTCCATCTCAAAAAAAAAAAAAAAAAAAAAAAAACCAAAAGTAAAGGGACACAACAAAAATTAAATAGAAACCAATCTAAACTTATGTCTCCTGACCTAAAGTTGTTGTCACTGTTGTTGCTGCTGTTTTTGTTGTTGTTTTGGTAAAAAGAAGGCTGCTCTTACACAGTGGGAGTAGCACTTAAATGCAAAGGACATCAAACGTTCTTTCAGCTTCAGTTCAAGAGGAAAAGACCTTTTTAGTAATCTCAAGATTAAGTTTTTTCACTGAAATCCTCCAGAACTGCACAGCCCTTGGGTAATTAAAGATAAATCAGGCCCAAGTCATGCACAGTGAGACCAAGAATGAGCAAAACCAACCACAGCAATAGTGACTTCAAGTGCCAGCAGGCACAGAAAGGCCTTACACCAGCAGTTTCTTATGCCCCTATTCTCCAAACGTTGTGTTTTTCCTGGCAAAAGAGGAGGAGAGGAGGTGCATTTCCTAAGTTGTCAATGGCTGTATGCTTCCTGAGTGAGAAGAGCCCTACTGAACTCACAGGGCCCCCTCCTTTCCGTCAGCTCCATATTTGCCAGCAAGCTAATGTTTATGGCTTCTCATGTTTGCTAACAAATACCCTCACCGTCAGCAATTCCAACTTGACGTATTCCTCCCTGATGATTGTCTAGAATTCTGTGCCAGGCAGGAGGGCTAGGGAAAAAAGGAGGGGCATGGAAAACTGCAAGGGAAGAAAGGGAAGGAGAAAAAGGGCACCAAGCAAAGAGAAGCCTGTCATGCACAATCAAACAATTGATTCATGTCAACAATTCTAAACCTATGCTCCTTTCCCAGCCTTTCCTACCTATTTTTTATTAGAGTTTTGCCAAGTACAAGGCCAAAAAGAAATTGTTGCCATTTGATTCTGTCCATATGCCATCCACAAAGTCTTTAAGTAATACCTGCTTATTTGTCTGATATAAACATTATGTGCAAGTAATGCTCTTCTACTTAAGAGTAAGATTAATAATAAGTAAATTTAATTTTTGACCTAATGCGCTAATTAATTTTGATGTGTACCCACAAGGACCTAAACTTTCAGCAGGTCAATAAAGTGATCCCTCTGTCTAAAAGTTGAAAGTCTTTTTGATTTCCAGATCTTATCCAAGTAGTCAGCTACTTAGGACTTTATTGACAGAACCTTGGAAAGTCAAGGAATGAGGAGATGCAGCCAAGACAGAAATGTAGAGTTTCAGACATTCTGTGTATACTAATAGTGATACTTAAACCACTAAGATTTCCATTCCATTGATACTAATGTATTTCAGATTGCTCCATGGTGCTGCTAATCAAAGCCAGCAAATACTCACCAAGACAAGCCAAAGGCGGAAATGACCTCCCTATATCCACATCAGTATGTCAAGAGGGTGGTAAATAGTCAGAATGAATAAACACATAGTTGCTGATGCTTTAATCCCATGATTAGAAAAATATGCAGTTAAATGCCAGACAGAAATTTACAGCATATTTGTTAAATACTGTCCAAATATGCCCTAAAATCAGATTCAGATACAAATAGTGGGATTCCTGAGTTCAGTGTGCCACTGCTGTGGATCCTTTTCAAACATTTGCTTAGTCTGAAATGGTTACATGAAGAGTCTTAAGCAGTAGATTTCTTAGAAATAAAGAATAACTATCCTTCAATGACAGGAATGGAATTAAAAGATGAGTACAAAATGAGCACCTTTGAAGAGAAGAAGATTGATACTCTTTCAAGCTATGGTAAACTGCAATCAAATTTATAATTAAAATATAAGTTAAACTATATTTGAGAAACAATACACCTATACTTTTGTCTTAATTTGTGAAAAAAAGAGTTGAGGCTAAGTCAAAAGAAACTTTTTTAAACTACTTTGTAAAATTGAAGCATTGGACTAGATATCTGAATGTATTTTTAAAACACAGTTCTAAGAGAACTTCTGTAAGAAACAGAATAAGATCTATAGATGAATATCATTTATGTAAATGTAAAAGACAAATACATAGAAACAAAGCAGTAATAAGCATTTAATAAGAGTATAATCAAAGCAGAAAACTATGCAGTGAACACATTAGAATAGCTACCTATGGGAGTAGGTGGGACAAGTATAAGTGGAGAATGCAGATAAAGAGGATAAATTTTTAGAAAATAAACCTTACATAAATCCATGACGGCACTATCCATGAGCTAAGAAATATGATTATATCAACCTTCTGTACCCCCGTCCAAAAAATTATAACAATCAACAAAGCTTATGTGTGAATGTGACAAAGTTAAAAACTCCAGGCATAATAAGAAAAATAATGGTTAATTAGTTCAATATGAAATGCAATTATATCAGTCCAATAATTACTATGTCTTTCTGTGGTTCAGGACCCTAAGGAGTTTGTTGGGAAACTGCTCTCTTTTCATGATTTCTCTCATTGATTTTAATCCAAAAATGAGCAATTAAAATCAAATCAGCTTTCATCTCTTGCAGTGCACAACCATCTCCAGGTACATGTGTAAAGAACGGTATAGATTTGAAATAGTAAGAATAGGTGATGAATTGGATATGAAGTAAAGGGTGAACTTAAGGAAAACACACAGGTTTCTAACTAGGAAAGTGAGTGGACAACATGCTACTGGCTGAGAAGAGAAATATTGGTGCAAGAGGGAGTGGTACGAATTAAACATCTCTATATTGGGTGCATTAGTGACTTTTACATGGCCACTTCACATAGCTTCTCCCAATGCATGACAAAGGTCAAGTCAGGTCAAGTATTTCTACGAGGATCCAAAAAGCTGTCTGATGATCTGATTTGATCTAGGGACAAAAGTAGAATACTTAAAACATCCTCTCTGAATACTATTTCTCACTGAGAAACTGAGGTTTCAATGAGCAAAGAGAAGCAGAAAATTCGAAGCCCTATTATTTAACTAGCCTCTTAAAAGTCAGTCATCAATGTTAGACAACCATCTAAGTACCGGGAGGCACCAATGCATATCCCACTCCACCTTCTCTTTTATAGTGTGATATCACCACTTCTCCATCAAGAAATGTGGTCTGTACTCCCTCACTTTGAACCTGCCAGACCTTCATAATGGCATCAACCAATAGATTATGTTGAAAGGGACACTGATTTACCAGGCATGGTCATGAAAGATGATATGGTTTCCACTTTTCTTTCTCTCTGCTATGACACATACCTTGAGATCTCAGAGCCAACATCTACCAAGACCCCCTGTCATGAAGCTCCCATACTGGAAAAATAGCATGAAGCAACTACATAGATAGAGAAATATGCAGGGAGGCTCTGATATTCCAGCCCCAAGCTGTTGGAGTCCTTAGTTAGTTCTCACAACCTAATCTGTAAGTGAAGAAGTTTTAGTGAGGTCCTTGGGTCTTCAAACAAGCTTATTTCAAGACATGAGAGACCCAAGTCAAAACTGGCTGGTTCGGCCTTTCCTGAATTCTTGACCAAAGAAGCCACCTGAGATTTTTAAAAATCATTTGTATTGTTTTAAATCACTAAAGTTTGTAGAGACCTGTTATACAGCAATAGATAACTGATGCAGCCATCTTTCATGAAAATCAAAGGACTTAACCAGGATGTTACACAATGTAACAAATATCGAGTGTTCAAGAAATGCCAATATTGACACATAGAATGTTATCCTAACTAAAACAAAGAGAATGGAAAAAGAATCAAGAAAAAAATATATAATTTTTATCTCAATCCTCAAAAAGCACTATATTTAAATCAACCACTTTAGAATGAAAATACTGGCAGAAATTCAACATAACTCATTATGTCTCCTGAGGCATCATTACAGAGTGTTTTCCTTTTTTAAAAAAATCACACTTAAACACTTTCTCTCTTACAAACTGTTAAGAAGTATCACTGTTACTATTTCATGATGAAGTAAGAGGTCTCAGCATGTGTGTGGTTAGTTGTGGGTGGGATTGGAGTGGGAAGTCCTTCTCCAAATATACACCATCATGACCATCCAAAGCATTTCTCACAAAAACTAGTTCTATTACAACATGGTGGGTGCCATATTTTGGCCCGCTCACTGCCAAACACATAACCTGCCAGCAGTCCATAAAGCATTACTCTAGTCCATAAACTCTAAGAGACTTTTTAAAATATTTGGCATAAGTTGTTTAAATATGAATTATAACTGTCTGAAGCATAATTTCCCTGAAGCTAAGAAATGCCTAGAGCATAATTTCCCTGAGCTAAATTTTAAACTACATTTCCCTAAGGCTCGGTAACATTGCATGCAACACTGTTGTTTGAGTACTGGAAATACCCTTTAAAGATTCAACAGTAGACTCAAATTCCTGGCTGTGTATCCCTAGGCTAAATCAAGATAAATAAATGGACAGAGTCTTTCCCAGCAATGGTGGGAAGTGAGAAAAACTTAGCTGGAATAAAGAACTAGGCAGAGATTGACTCTAGTTCAGGGGTCCCCAAATCCCAGACCACAGACCAGTACCAGTCCGTGGCCTGTTAGGAACTGGGCCACACAGCAGGAGGTGAGTGGTGGGCATTCAAGCATTACCACCTAAGCTCTGCCTCCTGTCAGATCAGCGGTGGCATTACATTCTCATAGGAGTGCAAATCTTATTGTGAACTGCACATTCGAGGGATCCGGGTTGCATGCTCCTATGAGAATCTAATGCCAACGATCTGAGGTGAAACAGTTTCATCCAGAAACCACACCCACCCCTCCATCCATGAAAAATTGTCTTCCATGAAATGGTCCCTGGTGCCAAAAATGTTGGGGACCACTGCTCTAGTTCATCTACCAACTTGGAAAATCATAACTATCACAACAAGAACAGGATTCTCAATCATTCTACCCCTGAATTATCTTTAGAAATACCATGAATGGCCCCTGAAATGGTCATCCATATCTCTCAGCTTGAGCTATAATTTATGTGAGGGAAAGTCTCCCAAATACATGCCTCCACCACTCCTTTGCAGCCCACCATAAATCCCCCACCCCAGTTCTACACCCTACTTTTTTTCCCTGTCCATATTTCACTGGCAACTTTTACCTCTAATTTCTTTCCAATGTTCCCCTTCTATGTGTTCATATGGCCATCTAAAATTCATGGGAAATTGAAGCAAGGTGCAAACATTTACCTAGACACAAAATATTCCAGAAAGACCGTTGAATGCACTTAAATTTCAACATGTCTAAATCCCACTCATTCTCGTTCTCATTTTCTCTCCCCAAAATGTACCCCCTGACTTTTCTGTTAATATTAATCATACCACATATCTAGTCTCTCAAGCTAAAAAAGTGCAATTGAATTTCTCCTTTCAGTCCTACAAGGGAAAAACCAAATTAAACAAGTCTCATTAACTATTTCTTTACACTCTTTTTTTGCATCTTCCCTTCTTTTCCATTTTCACTCACATTCCACCAGTTCAGACATTTACCTTCTCATGTGTGGACTATTTCAGTGCCATCTAAGCTAGCTTCCTAGATCACTTCATATGCCTTGTCCCTCCTTCATTTGAAATCTTTAATGGATCTCTGTTGCTTTCAAATTACAGTTCAAATCCCTTTGGTAGGCATATGTGTCTCTATCTGCTTTCTACCTCCCTTTCAATCTATGACCGTGCCAAGTGGAACTGGAACTCACACACTGCTGCTAGAAATGTAGAATTATGCAACCACTTAGAAAAACAGTTTGGCATTTAAAAAAAATCAGACATTCTCATACCATATGATTTAGCCATTCTATTCCTAGGTATTTGCTCAAGAGAAGTGAAAGAATAGGTCCATACAAAGATTTGTAATGTGAACACTTACAGTAGCTTTATTTCTAATGGCCAAAAACTGGAAGCAACCTAAATGTCCATCAACAGGTGAATAGACTGGAATACCACTTAGCAACAAAAAGAAAGAAAGAATGAACTACAAATGCATACTGCAACATAGATGAACCTCAGAATAATTATCCTGAGTCAAAGAAGCCAGACAACATGTGTATAAAGTTCTAGAAAATACATACTAATATATAGTGACAGAAGTAAATACTTACAATGCTGTTAATTTATTAAAAAGAAATAAAGCATACTAATGGCTGCCTGGGAACCAGAAAGTAAAAAAGTAGAAGGGCTGGAAGAGAAGAATTACAAAGACACTCAAACTTTTTTTATTGATACAAAATATTGCATTTATTATGGATGACACAGTTTGGATGTTTGTTCCCTCCAAATCTCATGTTGAAATGTAATCCCCAATGTTGAAGGTGGGGCCTGGTGGAAGGTGTTTTGATCACGGGGGCAGATCCCTCACGAATGGCTTAGTGCCATCTTCTTGGTAATCAGTGAGTTCTCACTCTGAGTTCATGTGAGATCTGGTTGTTTAAAAGAGTGTGACGCATTCCCCCCACCCCACCCCCGCACCACTCTTGCTTCCTCTCACACCATATGATGTGCCAGTTCACCTTTCACCTTCGCCATGATTGGAAGTTTCCCGAGGCCCTCGCCAGAAGCAGATGCCAGCACTATGCTTCCCACACAGCCTGCAGAACCATAAACCAATCAAACCTCTTTTCTTTATAAATTACTGAGTCTCAGGGATTTTTTTATAGTGATGCAAAAACTAATACATCTGTCTTTGTGTAACTGGCTTATTTCACTTAACATAATGACTCCAGTTCCATCCATGTTGCTGCAAATGGCATGATTTTATTCTTTTTTATTGTAGAATAGTATTTCATTGTGTATATATATATATACCACATTTCCTATATCCATTTGTCCATCAGTAAGCACTTAAGTTGATTCCATATCTTTGCTATTGTAAATAGTGCTGTGATAAACATGCTGGTTCAAGTATTCCTTTGACATATCGATTTCTTAGCCTTTGGATAAATGCACAGTAGCAGGATTATTGGATCATATGGCATGAGCCACTGTGCCTAGCCAGAGCCCACTTTTTAATGAGATTATTTGGTTTTCATTATTGAGTTATTTGAGTTTCTTGTACATTATGGATATTAGTAACTTGTCAGATGAATAGTTTGCAAATATTTTGTCAAAGAAACTTTTGACAATGATGGATGTGTTTATTATCTTGATAGTGGTGATAATTTCAGTTATGCACATATATCAAAACTTATCGGCCGGGTGCAGTGGCTCACACCTGTAATCCCACCACCTTGGAATGCCGAGGCAGGCAGATCACTTGCAGTCAGGAGTTTGAGACCAGCCTAGCCAACATGGTGAAACCCTGTCTCTACTAAAAAAAGCACAAAAATTAGCCAGGCATGGTGGTGCACACCTGTAGTCCAAGATACTCATGAGGCTAAGGAAGGAGAATTGCTTGAACCTGGGAGGCAGAGGTTGCAGTGAGCCAAGATCGTGCAACTGTACTCCAGCCTGGGTAACAGAACGAGACTCCATCTCAAAAAAAAACAAAAAAAAACAAAACAAAACAAAAAAAACCTTATCAAATTGTACACATTAGATATTCAATGTGTATTACATGGCAACCATACCTCACTAAAGCTTTTTTTTTAAATTTCTTCCAAAAAATAAAAAACGGGATACATGTGCAGAATGTTCAGGTTTGTTACATAGATGTACCTGTGCAATGGTGGTTTGCTGCATCTATTGACCCATCCTCTAAGGTCCTTTCCTTCACTCTCCAACCCCCAACAGGCACTGGTGTGTGTTTTTTCCCCTCCCTGTGTCCATGTGTTCTGAATGTTCAACTCCTACTATAAGTGAGGACATGTGGTGTTTGGTTTTCTGTTCCTGTGTTAGTTTGCTGAGGATGACAGATTTCAGCTTCATCCATGTCCCTGCAAAGCACATGATCTCATTCCTTTTTATGGCTGCATAGTATTCCATGGTGTATACATACAGCATTTTCTTTATCCAGTCTATCATTGATGGGCATTTGGGTTGGTTTCATGTCTTTGCTATCGTAAATAGTGCTGCAGTAAACATACATGTGCATGTGTCTTTATAACAGAATGATTTATATTCCTTTGGGTATATACCTAGTAATGGGATTCCTGGATTAAAAGGTATTTTTGGTTCTAGATCCTTGAGGAATCGCCATACTGTCTTCCACAATGGTTGAACTAATTTACATCCCTGCCATCAGTGTAAAAGCATTCCTATTTCTCCACAGCCTCACCAGCATCTATTGCTTCCTGACTTTTTAATAATCACCATTCTGACTGGCGTGAGATGGTATCTCATTGTGGTTTTGATTTGCATTTCTCTGACGATCAGTGATGTTGAGCTTTTTTTCATATGTTTATTGGCTGCATAAATGTCTTCTTTTGAGAATTGTCTGTTCATATCCTTTGCCCACCTTTTGATGGGGTTGTTTATTTCTTGTAAATATGTTTAAGTTCCTTGTAAATTCTGGATATTAGACCTTTGTCAGATGGGTAGATTGCAAACATTTTCTCCCATTCTGTAGGTTACCTGTTCACTCTGATGCTAGCATCTTTTGCTGTGCAGAAGCCCTGTAATTTAATTACATCCCATTTGCCAATTTTGACTTTTGTTGTAATTGCTTTCGGCATTTTTGTCATGAAGTCTTTGTCCATGCCTATGTCCTGAATGGCATTGCCTAGGTTTTTTCCTAGGGTTTTTATGGTTTGGGGTTTTACATTTAAGTCTTCAATGCATCTTGAGTTAATTTTTTTATAAGGTGTAAGTAAGAAAGGGGTCCACTTTCTGTTTTCTGCATATGGCTAGCCAGTTTTCCCAGCACCGTTTACTGAATAGGAGATCTTTCCCTCATTGCTTGTTTTTGTCAGATTTGTTGAAGATCAGATGGTTGCAGATGTTTGGTATTATTTCTGAGGTCTCTGTTCTGCTCCACTGGTCTATATGTCTGTTTTGGTACCAGTACCATGCTGTTTTGGTTACTGTAATCTTGCAGTATAGTTTGAAGTCAGGTGTCATGATGCCTGCAGTTTTGTTCTTTTTTGCCTAGGATTGTCTTAGCTATACAGGGTCTTCTTTGATTCCATATGAAATTTAAAAGTTTTTTCTAATTCTGCAAAGAATGTCAATGATAGTTTGATAGGAATAGCACTGAATCTATAAATTACATTGGGCAGTAAGGCCATTTTCATGGTATCGATTCTTCCTATCCATGAGGGTGGAATGTTTTTCCACGTGTTTGTGTCCTCTTATTTCCTTGAGCAGTGGTTTGTAGTTCTCCTTGAAGAGGTCCTTCACATCCCTTGTTAGCTGTATTCCTAGGTATTTTATTCTCTTTGTAGCAATTATGATTGGTATTCATTCATGATTTGGCTCTCTGCTTGCCTATTACTGGTGTATAGGAATGCTTGTGATTTTTGCACATTGATTTTGTATCCTGAGACTTTGCTTAAGTTGCTTATCAGTTCAAGGAGTTTTGGGGCTGAGATGATGGGGTTTTCTAAATATAAAATCATGTTGTCTGCAAACAGAGTCAACTTGATTTCCTCTATTCCTATTTGAATACACTTTCTTTCTCTTGCCTGACTGCCCTGGCCAGAACTTCCAATATTATGTTAAATAGCAGTAGTGAGAGAGGGCATCCTCATCTTGTACCAGTTTTCAAAGAGAATGCTTCCAGCTTTTGCCCATTCACTATGATATTGGCTTTGAGTGTGTCATAAGTAGCTCTTATTATTTTGAGATACATTCCATCAATACCTAGTTTATTGAGAGTTTTTAACATGAAGCGATGTTGAATTTTATTGAAGGCCTTTTCTGCATCCACTGAGGTAATCATGTGGTTTTTTTGTCTTTGGTTCTGTTCATTTGATGGATTATGTTTATTGATTTGCATATTTGAACTAGTCTTGCTTCCCAGGGGGATGAAGCCAACTTGATAGTGGTGGATAAACTTTTTGATGTGCTGCTGGATTAGGATTGCCGGTATTTTATTGAGGATTTTCGCATCGATGTTCATCAGAAATATTGTCCTGAAGTTTTCTTTTTTTGTTGTGTCTCTTCCCGGTTTTGATATCAGGATGATGCTGGCTTCATAAAATGATTTAGCAGGAGTCCCTCCTTTTCAATTGTTTGGAATAATTTCAGAAGGGAGAGTACCAGCTCCTCTTTGTATTTCTGGTAGAATTCAGCTGTGAATTCGTCTGGTCCTGGGCCTTTTTTGGCTGGTAGGCTATTAATTACTGCCCCAATTTCAGAGCTTGTTATTGATTTATTCAGGGTTTCAACTTCTTCTTGGCTTAGTCTTTGTAGAGTCTGTGTGTCTAGGAATTTATTCATTTCTTCTAGATTTTCTAGTTTATTTGTGTAGAGGTGTTTATAGTATTCCCTGATGGTAGTTTGTATTTCTGTGAGATCAGTGATGATATCCTCTTTATCAATTTGTATTGTGCCTATTTGATTCTTCTCTCCCTTCTTATTAGTCTAGCTAGCGTTCTATTTAATTTGTTAGTTTTTTCAAAACACTGGCTCCTGGATTCACTGATTTTTTTGGAGGGTTTTTTGTGTCTCTGTCTCCTTCCCTGATCTTAGTTATTTCTCCTCTGATCTTAGTTATTTCTTCTCTGATCTTATTTCTTCAATTCTTCTCTGATCTTAGTTATTTCTTGTCTTCTGCTAGCTTTTGGATTAGTTTGCTGTTGCCTCTCTAGCTCTTCTAATTGTTATTATCCAGGGGCTCAGGCCCAGGGATATCCAAATTCGTACAGCCTCTGGCTGGAGTTATTGGAGATCCTGCAGGGAAGCCCACCCAATGAGGAAATATGGGTCAGGTTTAAGCCTTAAGAGGCACTCTGCCCACGACTGCCACAGCAGTTGGGCTATAGGGACAAGTGTTGGGACCAGGTCATTCAGCCTCCCTGGCTCCAGCAGGGGAAAAAGCACAGCCTAGAGCTATAGAAATGGGTGCCGCCCTTCCGTCTGCCCAGGGAGCTTAGTGTGTTCGGCAGTTCCAGTCCCTGTGCTGGCTCCTGCCCCTCCCCACAGGAGCTCAAAAGGCTTAGACAGTTGGCAGTGGCAGCCAGCACTGTTCGTCCCTTCCCCTGGGAGTTCGGTAGGCTTAAGCAGATACCAGCTGAGAGGCTGTAAGAATCTGCACATTCTAGGGTTGGGACTCTCTGCACCGGTGTGGCATGGGTTCATGAGTGGGATCTTCCAATCCATCGGTTGCACAGCCCATGGAAAAAGCACAGTTTCCCCAGCTAGGTAGCACGCTCACAACCCCCCTTGGCTGGGAGGAGGGGGTTCCCTACCCCTGTGGCTCTGACGTGGGCTGCTACACCACACTCTTCCTTCTCTCCGTGGGTCATGCCAGCCTTCTAGTCAATTTTGATGACAGAATCTGGATGCCTTGGTTGCTGGTGAAGGATTCACATGCTTATTATGTTTTTTTAAAAAATGGGAGCCTCTGAACACCGCTGCTTCTAGTAAACGCCAATGCTTCTAGTTGGACATCTTGGCCCCACCCCCAGTAATAAAACTATTTAAAAGAAAATCTTATCTTTGAATGATCACCTTAGAGAATAATCTCTTTGCATCAAACTGGTCAACTAATTAATGCAAGAATGTATTGTGAAGCTTCACGCATCTGTATTTATCCTGCTGCCATCCTCCCACTTGAAATACCCTCCTACTTGCTTTTCAGAACACAGGTAACTTCATGCCTCCTCCGTTGAGATTTACCAAATCACTCCAACCTGGAGATTTCTTTTCTTTGAATATCTAAAATTTGAGTACACAATAACCATCATTTGGCACACCTAAATATAGCAGAGTCAAACCTAGGTTTGAATCCTAATTCTGTAGTTTACTAGCTCTGTAAGCCTAGAAATTTAATTACTCTGAGCCTTTGTTTCTTCATCTCTTATACATTGCTAATAGTAGTATCCATTCAATAAAGTCACTAAATGTAAATTACTTGGTATAATAGCTAGTGTGTAGTAAAAAAACCAATCTTTATTTTTGTAGATTTACTATATGTTTTCTTGTGATGTTTCTTACATGAAATATTTTTGGAAGGGGTAGTAGAATCATCTGGTCTTCTTGATGGTGCCTATCAGAAATAATTCCATCTAAGCCCTTTAACAATAGGCATAGACAACCCTTCATTGGCTTGATTTTCCTATTCCTGACAATACCCTTTCCTGGAAGAAAGAGGAGACTAGAAAGTTTTGGATTTAAAATGCTGCCTTTATAGCAGCATGATTTATAATCCTTTGGGTATATACCCAGTAATGGAATGGCTGGGTCAAATGGTATTTCTAGTTCTAGATCCCTGAGGAATCGCCACACTGACTTCCACAATGGTTGAACTAGTTTACAGTCCCACCAACAATGTCAAAGTGTTCCTATTTCTCCACATCCTCCCCAGCACCTGTTGTTTCCCGACTTTTTAATGATCTCCATTCTAACTGGTGTGAGATGGTATCTCATTGTGGTTTTGATTTGCATTTCTCTGATGGCCAGTGATGATGAGCATTTTTTCATGTCTTTTGGCTGCATAAATGTCTTCTTTTGAGAAGTGTCTGTTCACATCCTTCGCCCACTTGTTGATGGGGTTGTTTCTTTCTTGTAAATTTGTTTGAGTTCTTTGTAGATTGTGGATATTAGCCCTTTGTCAGATGAGTAGATTGCAACAATTTTCTCCCATTCTGTAGGTTGCCTGTTCACTCTGATGGTAGTTTCTTTGGCTGTGCAGAAGCTCTTTAGTTTAATTAGATCCCATTTGTCAAATTTGGCTTTTGTGGCCATTGCTTTTGGTGTTTTAGACATGAAGTCCTTGCTCATGCCTATGTCCTGAATGGTATTGCCTAGGTTTTCTTCTAGGGTTTTTATGGTTTTAGGTCTAACGTGTAAGTCTTTAATCCAGCTTGAATTAATTTTTGTATAAGGTGTAAGGAAGGGATCCAGTTTCAGCTTTCTACGTACGGCCAGCCAGTTTTCCCAGCACCTTTTATTAAACAGGGAATCCTTTCCTCATTGTTTGTTTTTCTCAGGTTTGTCGAAGATCAGATAGTTGTAGATATGTGGCATTATTTCTGAGGGCTCTGTTCTGTTCCATTGGTCTATATCTCTGTTTTGGTACCAGTACCATGCTGTTTTGGTTACTGTAGCCTTGTAGTATAGTTTGAAGTCAGGTAGTGTGATGCCTCCAGCTTTGTTCTTTTTGCTTAGGATTGTCTTGGCAATGCGGGCTCTTTTTTGGTTCCATATGAACTTTAAAGTAGTTTTTTCCAATTCTGTGAAGAAAGTCATTGATAGCTTGATGGGGATGGCATTGGGCCATTTTCACGATATTGGTTCTTCCTACCCATGAGCATGAAATGTTCTTCCATTTGTTGGTATCCTCTTTTATTTCATTGAGCAGTGATTTGTAGTTCTCCTTGAAGAGGTCCTTCACATCCCTTGTAAGTTGGATTCCTAGGTATTTTATTCTCTTTGAAGCAATTGTGAATGGGAGTTCACTCATGATTTGGCTCTCTGTCTGTCTGTTATTGTTGTATAAGAATGCTTGTGATTTTTGCACATTGATTTTGTATCCTGAGACTTTGCTGAAGTTGCTTATCAGCTTAAGGAGATTTTGGGCTGAGACGATGGGGTTTTCTAGATATACAATCATGTCATCTGCAAACAGGGACAATTTGACTTCCTCTTTTCCTAATTGAATACCCTTTATTTCCTTCTCCTGCCTGACTGCCCTGGCCAGAACTTCCAACACTATGTTGAATAGGAGTGGTGAGAGAGGGCATCCCTGTCTTGTGCCAGTTTTCAAAGAGAATGCTTCCAGTTTTTGCCCATTCAGTATGATATTGGCTGTGGGTTTGTCATAGACAGTTTATTTTGAGAGACGTCCCAGACACATGCACACGTATGTTTATTGTGGCACTATTCACAATAGCAAAGACTTGGAACCAACCCAAATGTCCAACAATGATAGACTAGATTAAGAAAATGTGGTACATATACACCATGGAATACTATGAGCCATAAAAAGGATGAGTTCATGTCCTTTGTAGGGACATGGATGAAGCTGGAAACCATCATTCTCAACAAACTATCGCAAGGACAAAAAACCAAACACCGCATGTTCTCACTCACAGGTGGGAACTGAACAATGAGAACACATGGACACAGGAAGGGAAACATCACACACCGGGGCCTGTTGTGGGATGGGGGGAGGGGGAAGGATAGCATTAGGAGATATACCTAATGTTAAATGACGAGTTAATGGGTGCAGCACACCAACATGGCACATGTATACATATGTAACTAACCTGCACGTTGTGCACATGGACCCTAAAACTTAAAGTAGAATAAAAAAAAATGCTGCCTCAACCGTTCCAAATATTATGGTTTTTCTGCTTGAGTAAGCTTAAGCTGACCCCAGACATTATATTTAAATAATAAAATGCGCTTAGTCATATTCTCAGAATTTGACTTTGCTTCACTCCAAATAATACAGTAATCCCTACCAAATATATATTATCTACATGATGAGGTACAAAGACATTTGTAATAAGCCCAGAGTCACAAGTATAAAAACTGACTAAACACAATTTGAACCAACGCCTATCTGATTATGTCATGATACTCCTTATAATTACATCATGTTTTCATTTTTATTAGTTATATTTTGAATAATAAAATTCAGATTATAAACTTTTAATAGTCCATCATTAATTTATTTATATTAATTGACTCACATAATGATACATCTCACTTAATACAAGATACTTTCTTTCTTCTGGGAAGTGGGTCTCCAGATGCTTTGGTTTCTTAAAATATTTATTGTCCAATATATTTCATAAGATTTTCCCTTCACTGAAACTTTTCTTTGAGGAAAGTGAAAGAAGATGGAGAGTCAGCTGTCATTTTGTATTTTCCCTTTAGAACTTACAGTATCTAGCTTAGTAGTGCTGACAATGCCCCTCACTGTTAACCTAATTCATTGTCAAAAGTGTTTATTTGACTCTTCTTCCAATGAGGCCATGTAAATTAATTGAGAGAGATGGTCACTGCCTTTAAGTAATAAGAAGGCAGATAAAAAAGATATCACCAATCCAAATAATTAGTTGCCTAATTGGTGCTTTGGAAGCTTATGCTATCATGAGAGTTTTATCTCATAAATTCAGTGCCTGAATGAAACCCAGTACCATGGCAACTTCAACTACGAAACCCACTTGCAAGTGGAAATATCAATACGCATAAACTATACATTTGTAATCTCATCATACAATTTGACCCATCACAGATGATCTCTCCTAAACATTGTTTAAAAGACTAGGCATGTGAATCTCTGAACAACAACAAATGATGTTTTTGGCTAGCCCACACCTTAGCAGCTAACGGAGAAGCTTATTAGGTACTTGACCAGCAATATTTATAGCATTACCCCCACACTGTTATGATTTGTCATTGTAATAACACTTTTAAAGCATTAATTATGAAACAAGCATTATTCTAAGCACTTTGCCTGGGTTAACTCATTTTATCTTTACAAGTCCATGAGGTAAGTACCAACATGGGATGTAAGGCACAAAGAGCTAAAGTTGCATAGCCAATAGGTGGTATTATTAACAGCATTATTAGCATTGTTAATATCAATAATGTGCTCAAAGATGGACTTAGATATCAGAATAAAATTTAAAAATTGAATTTCAAACAGCTGCCTCATTTACCATCTCAAGAATCTATTTAAGCAAAAGGCCTCACCATGTCTTTCTTAAAATGTAGATGCTTGTAATTTGTCAAAATACAGAGAATAATTTCATGAACTCGAAACATAGTTCCTTCTTCAGAAAGTACATAATTCAAACTTTGAAACTGTGAAGATTTTATACATACATAAAATCTTGGATATATATCTCTATCCTTTGTGCTATTTACTATTAAAAGTCCAATGAGAAGCAAACAAAAGGTGAAGAGGGCACCCACAGCCTTAGAAGGTATTAGAACAGCTCACAAAGTAGAATGAAGCTTGAACTATTTTAACTTTCATGTGTTCTAATGGATATTTGTGTTTCAAATACTTTTGGAATCATATTAGTTTTATAAAACTCTATTTTCTCCACCTCCAAATCTTCCTTTCCCCACCTTAAATCAATCCACTCCAGGTCTTTGGGGACTGCCAATTTGGAACATCCTCTGGCTTTGACAATTGGCAGCTGGGATCAATCAGTTCATAAAATCCATCTTGTCAGCTAAAACAAGTCATATTTCTTAAGCAAGACAATCTGTTAAACAGCTTAGGTCTTAAATCCATGAAAAACATTTGCAAAAACACATTTTATGCTTGCTCTTCTTAATTTCTGAGGCTACAGATGTTATAAAAACCACCATTCTGGAAACTCTCCCAGTCATCTCTTCTTTCCTGAAAATTTGAAGGTATCTTCTGGGCTCAACAGCAAGCAGAAGACCAGCTTCTGAGAGCCATGGGTGGGAATAGATTTCCTCAATGTGGGATGAATCCTTGCTTCACCCTGGGCAGTTACATAGTAGTTTCTATCTGCTGTGCAATCAATCCAGTTCATCATAAGCCAATGTCATCACAGTGCAGTTAGACTGGCTTCCTGTTCTGGCTGTCCCTAATAAGAAAAATTTACATCGAATTATATAGATTTGAAAGTGATTGCAAAGCTTATATAGCTAAGTGATCTCAAGCAAGGCATATCTCAAGCTTCAATCTCCTTCTCAGTAAAATAAGGGGGCTGGAATGACAAAACACATTTATTTCCAATTTTATAATTCATGATTCTACTTCTTCCTATTGCTTTCACATGCAAGGAATCCTACTCCATCATCATTGCCAACTCTTGAAATTCTCCAGGAGCATAGTGGGTTGGTCCCCACACAACATCATTCCATGAATGGTGATGGGTTAGATAAATCTATTTGCAGACTTCATCATACTTAATAAAGTACTGGAAGGTTTCATAAGAAATAAAAGTTGGTGTTCCCCATGGTACCTCCACTTGATTATCATTACTTCTAAATAGAATCACTTCTCAACACCTCATAACATAACATCAAAGTGGGAAAATACACATTAAACAAATGATCACATTACTTGGCCTGGCTCCAGACAAACATCAGTCACCGATAATTTCTATTCCTCTCATCAAGCCAATACCACCCTGAGAATCCTCAACTCAACCTTCCAGACAGCCACCAGCAATTGTTCAGAATTGGCATCAACGAGAGAATACATTTTATATTGTGATCTATGCATTAATTAGTCCCAATCAAAACCCAACTGTTGTCTATATATCTAACTGAATGTGTTCTGAAACATACTCATTCTCTTCCCACGAAGCATCTCCCTCTCTTCCTATGTTCCCTATTTTGATAAACGACAATACTGGCCGGGCGCAGCGGCTCATGCCTGTAATCCCAACACTTTGGGGGCCGAGGCGGGCAGGTCCCTTGAGGTCAGGAGTTCGAGACCAGCCTGGCCAACACAGTGAAACCCAGTCTTTACTAAAAATACAAAAATTAGCTGGGTGTGGTGACATATGCCTGTAATCCCAGCTACTCCAGAGGCTGAGGCATGAGAATCACTTGAACCTGGGAGACTGAGATTGCAGTGAGCCAAGATCACACTACTGCACTCCAGCCTGGGTGACAGAGTGAGACTCTGTCCCAAAAATAAACAAATAAATAAATAAAAAATACCCATGATCCATACATCCAAATAAAATAATATTTTGCCTTAACCTCAAGTCCTGCAAATTTTACTTCCTAAGTCAATTTTCACATTTACTCTCTTCATTCAAACAAACACCTCCTTAGTCCAAAGCCTTATAATTAATTTCCCTCTAACATACTGAAATAGCTTTTTTACTAATTTACTTTGCCAATTGTCTTGCAAATATCCTATTTCCCTATTTTAAATGCTTCAATGAATTCTAATGCATATGATCATAACAGTCTCAGTTTATTTAAACGTCTGACGTGGCAGCACAGGATTCCATCGGCAAGTGAAAACTGCATGGCCTTTTACAGTTTAGCTTTGGAAGTAATATCACTTCTACCACATTCTATTGGACAAGGCAGTCACAAGCCCACCCAGATTCATGGGGCCCTTGATTAGAGGAGTGTCAAAGAATTTGCAAGCATGTTTTAAAACCACCATGCGCACTTCTCTCTTTCACATGTTATGCTACAGAAAAAAAAAAAAACAGAACTAATAGTTCCCCAATTATGTCTTTGCACGTACTATTTTCCCAGCATAAAATTTCTCCTTCACCTCTTTGGAAAACCCCTATTCATTCTTTTCGAATCATTGAAATACTACTTCCACTGTGAGAGCTTCACTGACAGCGCCAAGTGAACATGAACTCCCTCTAATCTCCAGTAAGATCTCACCTCCTAGCCCAGTGCCTCTCAAGGATACAAATCTCCTGAGATCTTACTGAGATTCAGACTCATTAGTAGGTCTAAGGTGAGGCCAAAGATTCTGCATTTCTTACAAGCTCCCAGAGGATAACTATGTTGTTGGTCCATAACTCTGAGAAGCAACAGCCCAGTCAGAAAGCTTACTCAAATTGCTGTCCCAGGGTGGAGTGTTTCATCCAAGGAGGGGGTATAGCACAGGGGAAGGCTACAGAGCATCTGGGGAGAGGCCAGAGAGGGAGAGAAAAGTTGCAGCAGGCTCCTAAGAGCAGGCGGATTGTTAAAGTACGTGTATTTCTGAGACACAGGCAAAGAGTGAAATTTGGGTACAAATCAATATAAGGATAACCAGACAAACCAAGCCAAAAGCTAGCCAAAGCTTTAAGTGAAGGGTGGGAGACAGAACACAGAGGAATCCTAGAGCTGGTGAAAGGTTATCTGTAAAAGTTTTTCGTAGGTTAAAGATAGGGAGAGAGCCATTAGGGCACTAGGCTAAGATTAACATTTTCTAAAATTTTTGCCTACACTTCCATTGAGGATTTTGTCTTTCTAAGATGAAATTTTAATTTGCATCTCTATATCTAAACTAGACCTACCATAAGCTTCCTGAGAGCATGGACTATCCTTATTTGTTAAAGAATCATATTTAAGAGCATATATACGCTTTTGGGGTTTATATCTTAACTCTGCCACTACCTGATGTGTGACCTTAGGGAGATTATTTTTTTGTTTGCTTCAGTTTCCTCAAATATAAAATTGGGGGTAATGACAATAATGTCTGCACAAAAGAATACTGAGAGAATTAAAAGAGAATATATATATAAGAGTGCTTAGCCTGGAGCATAATAAGCCTTTAATCAGTGTTTGACATTATAGGGAGAATAATGTCTAAGAGTTTGGGATTAGAATCAAACTACTAGAGTAAAAATCTCCAGCTCTCTGATTTACTACTCATGGGACCTCGAACACAGTACTTAACTCCTCTGAGCCTTAGCTATTTCGACTGTAAAATTCAGATGCTAATAGTGCTTCTCTAATAGGATTAATAGAATTGAGATTATTCACCCCTGATAAATGCAATAAATTTTCAATGATTATTTATTACTATGCTATCATCATCTTCAGAATGAGTCTGGCACATAGTGGGCTTTCAATATATACTTGTTAAATGATTAAATAATATTGTTAACATAAGTAATGTTTCCTACTTAATCATAAGTAAACAAGTAATATTGTTAACATTAACCTCAGCAATTTCACTTCCTTTCAAGACACTGTGATTTACTTAGGAAAAAATTTTTCTTAGGACAACACAAGGAAAGAAAGTCAAGTAGACATAGCAGGCCCCTCTATCTCCTTGGATCTAATAGCACAGCTTCACTTTTCCCTTTTTTATATGTTAAGCTTCTATGTAAGTTTCGCTTGAAAAACTGTTCCCATCACTAGGGCATAAAGAATTATATGGTATTTTCCATAACTATGTGTTCTCCTGTAGACCATAAAAGAATAGCACAGCATCCAATGTCCAATTACATATTCTGGGGACCACACATGCTAATGGATGTAAATACCTAACAATAATAAAAATTAAATGAAAGGCAGCTATCTCACCATTCTTCTCCCGTTTCCCATTTGTCTACTGCCTGAGAATCAAAGAATGCAGTTGGCTAGAAACAAATATGACCCTGACCAGCCTGTCAGAATTAACATAGCGCTACTGTACTAGCAAAAGAATTAATAAGAATAACAGGCCTAGTTCCAATACACATGGTGGGAAACCTCTTGCTGACAGAAAGATACAGGATAGGATTCATCTCAGCATTCCAATGAACATTTAAAGTAAAAACCACAACTCAACTGTACCCCAAAGAATTTGAGAATTTGCAATACATCTGATTACCCTATTTTACAATAAGTGTCTGGACTAGAAGCCTAGAAGGGTCACATTCTCTCCCAACTAGTGTTTGTTACAGAAATGCATTTCAGGGGACATACGGATGTTTTCTTTTACCTCATATTTATGTTGTTAGACATGGGATAAATTCGAACATACTTTGTTTCATAAATTTATATGCTTTCTTGTCTTCCATGGGATTTGGGAGTGTCAGAAAATTTTAAATTCCAAAAGGAAAGTTTTCCACAATTTCTTTCACATGCAATTCAATGCTGCTCCTTCTGAGAATAAGCACGTGGCAGGCACTCCAGACACTCCCCAAGAGAGGCAATGCACATTTCCATGGCTAGTTGTTGCAGACATTTCCATCTTAATAAAAATCCTTCCAACTGGTTTGTTTCTTTGTGGGTTCAAATACACAATGTTCTTTGTATAAGTTATAAGCCCGATGGTCTATGCAGATAGAGATTATAGAAATCAAATTATATGACCACCCACATTTGGCCTAATATTGAGCAAGAGAAAATAATAATCACCAGTGAATTTTAGTCTTATGTTCCCAAACAGTGGCATTGAAAAAAACCTGATCAACCCTACTCAAGTAGGAGTTGAAGTTCATTTTTGAAATAGCAATAGATGAGGATATGTGGGTTACATTAAAAGATGGTATTTGGCTACGGGCCGTGGAATATCCCAATTCTGCTCATCACCAGCCACATCTTAATGAAAGATTCTTAAAGGACTATGACCAGGGCCGGTGAAATCTTTACTACTAAAAAGCATTCAAATTCCATTATAGAATTCCAGTGAGACATCCTACACCCACAGTGGAACACAATTTCCCAGGTGGATCTAAGGAAGTTAACTTCAATGCAATGCCCAGAACCACATGCCAAATCTCAAATCTGTTCATCTAGGGGAAGGGCCAAGAGGTGAAATGAGTCAAGAGGAGGAAGTGTCAGAGAATCTCATCCTTAACATCTAGAGCATGCATTCCCATACTACACACCCCAGAGCTATCTCTAGAGTGAGGGAAGGGGAGAGATTCAAAAGAAGCTGCTTCCAGACCTACTTTATCTACACTCATGAGAAAAGAAAGAGCCTTCTTTTTCTGCGTGGGCTGCCATTTTGGTCAATCCAGAGCAGCACTCTCTCCTCCTGAGTGGGGAATACGGTGTGTTGGTGATTGAGTAATCCTTTGGGTAAGAACAGAAAAGGGCCCGAAGCTCCCTTGGGGGTTCAAAGGGCGGACAAAATCTATCTAAGTCAATTCCACCCAACTTTGTATAGGGGAAGAAAGAACAAGTTAACTTCATACCCCAGTAAAATCCTAATGCCACCTGGTAGGAAATCATAGAATTTTCAGGAGATATTACTGATGTAAGTAGACAATGTATTTTAATGATGTGGGAGAAAATAGGACTACTGCTAGATAAACAAAAATATGTTCACAAAAATATGTTCACTTAATAAGTGAACAACCAGATAAGCCCTATTTTCTCTTTTTAAATGAATATTTTGGAGTTAAGTAAATAAAGGCACAATTATTCAATTAATTTTTTCCTTTTCAATGTGTCATGTTGAAATAGAATCTTATACCCAGGTTACTAGAAAAACCAAAAGATAAATAACAATGGCATGAATGCTGTGATGATACACAGTCCTTTCATCTTCCCACTGACACTACCAGATCAAACACAGACTGTAGACTTTGTCTTAGGACTGGCTCAATTTCCATAAAGTCCTCTAGAGCTGAGATGGCTGAAACAGACGTGTATCCCCTGCAGAAACAAAATGGAGCTATAGGGGAAACACTGGGACTAGAAGCGGCTTCTGCCTCAGAATACAATAAATGTCTCAGTATAAAATGAAGGTCTTCCAAAGTTTCTCACTCATTACTATATTCCCCATAGCCCCAAATTATCATTTTATAAAACTGACTCCTATTGTTGAGCAATTAATGGAACACTTTCTCTTATATATAAAATATCTATCTCTTCTGGGGTAGACAGGGATAATGCAAATGGCTGAGAAGGGTGATAAGCACAGCTCACCCATGCTGTGTGGTCCAGAGATTTTGTGCTTCTGTTTTGGCAACACCATAATCAACACCGAGAAAATCCTCATGTCCATTAATTAGCTCATTGTGTATTGGTAGTACCACAATGAGTTTCCCCAGAAATGTTCATCAACATTCATTAGTCAGGCAAAACATTTCAACAGTGGAAGCAGGTTACTTCTATTTTAATGTGAGTTATAGGGTCCAAAAACTAGTCACTTAGGCATCCTCCAAGCCAGATAACTTTCTAATTATAAATACCATGAAAAACTACAACCAATATTTATTGAGCTCTTTCTACGTGCCACTTCTTGAGAGACACCTTGTATACACTGTCTCATTAAACCCACACAACAATGCAGTGAATTAGGTACTATTTTATTTCCATTTTACATATGAGAAACCTTTGAAAAATCTGGATGTAAATCAAGCACAGATGACTTCATATGTGTGCATCTAACCAGACTATTACCCTCCATTCACTATAACTTGAGGTCTGACACAAACAAAAAGCAGTCTTTAATTTTTGTTGTCCTGGATCTTTTGAGGGAGGAAGAGTAAGGCATAACTTGAGCAATGTTTTCATATTTTTCTCCACACTACCTCACACCTAGGTAGGTCAAATAACATGTCCTTGTTGGAGCTTCCATCCATTCTCCATTTGACCAGCAAGAGAAAGGTATTTTGTACAGACTCACTTCCCCTCCCAGTACATCAACAATTTACATGTCTCCTTTAAAGCCCAGTTGCATGGTCCATCTGTTCAAGCTGGCTCTTATCCTGATTCATGGTGGCTGCAGGAGGGGGGTGAGGAAATCCACTTGCTGGGGAAAACCAAGCAATGTTGTATTAATTAAATTTGCATCACTGTTGTAAATATACCCAGAGGCCAGGGTGACGAGTGCATTTTATAAATCAAATAAATGAATAATAACTTCTAGAGGTTACTAAATGTAAAATGTTTGAAGAACAGAAACCAGATGAATCCAAACCATGGCCAAGGGTTACCCTTGCTAATTAAAACATAGACTGAAAACATTAACCTGATTCATAATCTAAATAAAACTCCATTTCTGGATAACTTTCCATCTTTATGAACTTTTTATTATAACAGAAGGTAACCACATGAAAGTCATTCTTAATGAACTCAATATTTTTAACTTTCTGAAATAAAAAGACAAAAAGGAAGAAACATGAAGAGAAACATAAAAAACGCCATATTTATAATTATTTCCCTGCACATACCACATCTCAAACACTTGGCCTTTCCATTTCTCTTGTCTTTCAGGGCTGCCTTAAAAATTCAGAAACTCTGGAAAAAGAAAGAAAAGGAGGGAGGAAGGAAGAAGAGGAGGGAAGGAATTGGGGAGGAAAGGAGAAGATAAAAAAGAAAAGAAAAGAAGGGATTTCAAATATCTATAAGAGCTAACACATAGGAACTAATATATATAATAAAATACAAAGTTTAAGGTCACACAGCTTTGAACCTTGGCTGAGAATGAATTGTTTATGCTTATGATTCAGAATAGCAAAAAAATACAACATCAGTTGAAATTTGGGCAAGTGTAGCTGAAGTTCACTGTAAACTTTTCAGCACATTACTGTCATTTCCAACTTTGGGGTTATTAGTGTTGTTTTCAACATCAGTTACTATCATGTGAATACTGATCAGGCCAATGGTATTCTGCTAGGCATGCTGTGCTCACCAAAGCATATTTAGATTTGGTTTTAAAGAAGGCCTGTTCTTCTTTAAATTTAAATTTTATCCAACAAAAGACCTGTTGATAGAAACACAAGGTCTGAAATTAAGAATATTTAGCCTGACTGGGTGCAGTGGCTCACGCCTGTAATCCCAGCACTTTGGGAGGCCGAGGAAGGTGAATCACCTGAGGTCAGGAGTTTGAGACCAGCCTGGCCAACATGGTGAAACCCCGTCTCTACTAAAAACATGAAAATTAGCCGGGCGTGGTGGCAGGCGCCTGTAATCCCAGCTACTCAGGAAGCTGAGGCAGAAGAATTGCTTGAACCTGAGAGGCAGAGGTTGCCATGAGCTAAGATTGGGCCATTGCACTCCAGCCTGGGCCATAAGACTGAAACTCCATCTCAGAAAAAAAAAAAAAAAAAAAAAAAAAGTCTAAATTTATACTCCTGGAAATCAAAGGAAAATGCAAGAATAAAAGGTATATCTTTTTTTTCCTACTGATCTTCTGAAATAAATTATGATAAGGGAAGAAAGGATGGAAGGAAAGAAAGAAATCCACAGCCTGAAGGCATACACAGATTATCAGTCCCCTCAACTCTTAGGATGGGGCAGCCAAACACCCCAGCTTTTGATCTCAGTTGCCTTGTCTGTTTATTCTAGTGTGGCAGAGAAATATTACAATTGTTTTTTTCCTTTCTATTTGTACAAATTTGTGGATAACACTTGCAACACTGTTATATTCATAGATCACAAAGAAGTCAAGCCAGGGTTCTTGGGGTACCCATCACCTGAATAATGTACATTGTACCCATTAACTGATTTTGCATCATTCTATCATTTTATGTTTGATCCATGACATGAAATATGTAAGGAAACACTGATCCAAGGACTTGTAAATTTTTGCTAGATACATCAGTTCCACAAATTTAGTCATCTTGTGAATTCCCCCAAATTTCCCTAAGAAACACTTACATTTATAAAATATATTTATTCTCTATTATAACTAAATTATATGCACATCCTCTTTTTTAACCACAGTGTGAGTTAATCTTTAAGGAAGCTTTTGTCATTTAGCCTAATTTCATATAGGTTAAAACAATGCATCATCAAGCATTTGGAAAAATATAGTATTTTAGTTATTGAATGCCAACTATTCTGAAGTCATTTTCTATATTTAAAAAGCAAAAAGCCTTCTGCTTGGTTAGAAGAAACCTTTTCTGGCTCGTGCTGTCTAGCCCTGGAATGGAGAGTGAGAGGGCAGGGAATAGGGGCTCCTTTGCATAAGGTGGTTTGGTCAGCTGGCACAAATATGTCCTCTGAACAAAGGCATATGACATCTGTGATCCTGGCACTGATCGTGAAGGAACCACACCCACTGTCTTCCACATAATTTCCAGCATGCCAGTAAACTCTATCATCCATATTACTATTAGAAAGGTCCCCACTGTGCCTCCCTACAGCACAGAGCACCAATGTTAGAGACAGGGCTTCCACAAGGCATTGCAGACTTGCTGGAATTCTACATGAGCCTTCCATAAAAACAAATACAGCTCCAAAAGCGGAAGTTTTTAACTTCTGTAGTGAGAACTACAGAATTCAAACAAAAAGTGAAATAAATAAAAATGCTTAAATGTGAATTTTTTTACACAGTCTCACCAATCTAAGAATTTATAATTCAAAAAAGAGAAAGCAGAATCACTTTTATATAAATGCAAAACATATACTTCAGCTTTTACTACTCATTATTAATAGATGTTTTTTCACTTAAAATAATTTCTTTGGGTATTGCTTAGCAGTACATTTGTACATGAAGGAAAACTAGCAATAACCATAGTAAATGATCATCAATAAACTTCAAAAACTCATGCTCCAAGCCAAGTAACCACTATGGAATTTGGTGTTTGTTTGTAACAAACTTTTCTTGAACATAACCAGACCACGTGTTCACAAATAATGGCCTCTAAATGAAGGTAAATAGAGAAACAAGTGCAAATTTTTCACTGAAAATTCACAAATTAGTTCAGACGTATCTGGAAAATTAAAATGTAAATAAACTAAATGCATGTGACTGATAAGAGACTCTGGTTTATGTATGTCATATTTGGTGGCTGGTTTTGCCATGCAAATGACTAAAGTGAGCCCTTTTTACTCCATAATTTTTATTTCATCTATTTAGTACTAAGGTTGCCCTCCTAAAACCTCTCAGCCTTAGCCTAAGGTTTGATTTTCAAATCTAGCAACAAGCTACTATCAGCACAGACCAAATATATCTCAAATAAGAGAACAACATTTCATTGAGTTTCCTTTGATATTGTATTGTATGGTGCATCTCTTCTGGCAGAGTGGAGGAAGGCTATTGATATATGGTATCCAGTCAAAGACATGTGCTTCCAATTATAACCTTCAAAATAAAGACAGGATACATAACCATATCCCTGGGGGTATGGAAATTACACCATTAGAGAAGCATGGCCAGAGGCCAGTGATTTGTAATGGTATACCTAATGAACATTGTATTTTCATCTAAATGTGCATTCTATTTATAATAATATAAAGCTATCTTTTAGATGAACAGAAAAAAAATAGGCATAACTGGCACAGCCACATAACTATAGACTGAAGAATATTAAATTCATAGAGTATACTAGTGTCTGGCACAAGGAGACGCATGCCTAGATGAGGGCATGCTGAGAAAAGGTGCTGGCATATACCACAAGAAAAACTACACCCTGGTGTGTAAGAGAGAGCACACAAGACAGGATTTAGGAGGTAAGGTCTCTACATTACACCCTGAATTGTTACCAAATAGCTTCAGAATCAATAAGCAAACTCTTCCAGTGACCTCAATAATAAGCAATTTCCAATTTTCAAGGGTAGAGTTGTAGTGTAAATTCTATGATGTCAAGGCCAGTGATAGAGAGAAGGGTGGACTCTACATAAGACCCTGAGCTCATAAAATTTGGAAGAAACTTAAGGGCTGCCACATGTCCTGGCTCTTGCCCAATTTCCTTGCCTGCACTGAATCAGGAGAAAGAAAAGCGAAAACTAAACACCACACGGGTCATCAGCCCAGTGCTGATCTATGGGCACCAATGCTGGTATCCATTGGTGTATCTTTACAAGTTGTGAAGCAAGAAGAATATAAAAGTGTCTAAAAGGGATACAGACAAGATAATCTGGCAAGAGAATCTCAGCTTCACTGAACACTGGAACCTGAGGGAGGCTGATAACTTGCCATATGTTATTCATTGTGCCAGAAAGAGAACAAGAAAATGATATGAGGAGCAACCCTATGGTCCAGAAAGGAAGGGGGAAGAAGTAATGGACAATGTCCTGGAAATGGGTATTTTACAGTGAACGCTGCCTATTACAGTTCAGTGCATGTTTATGACTTTTCAAGGTGTCACCTAAAAAGTCCAAAGTGTCATTGTCCTGATTTGATCATCACACAATGTATACATGAATTGAAACATCACACTGCACCTCATAAATATGTACAGTTATTGTGTTAATTAAAAACAAAAAAATTAAAGGCATCATTGTCTTAATTTTACAAGTAAAGCCATTATCTATAATTCTTGCCAGTATGTTATAGGAACCAACAGAAGAACACTACAGACTTTTGATTGTAAATGCTAATGAATGTATTCTTACAACCTTTATTAATTCATCCATTCTTAAAAGCTGCATTGATTCTGAACTGACAGTTTACTTCACATTTAGCCAGGGACATAGGAGTTCAAAAACAGATGAAAAGGAAAACTGAAATTTTGAAAAACAAAATAGAAGCTGAATCATCATTTGTTAAATTAGTATAAAATATAAAGAATCAGAACTTCAACAATATCTTTTAATACTGTAAGGTGAACTATATATCTTAATAGAGCATGACAAGAATAACCAACAAAAGGAGCATTTACTATACTTTTTGAAAGAGCTTTGAGACTTTTTTAAAGTATAGGTAATAGCAATGTGTTCAAAGGCACTTAACCTTGGGCATAAGCAAGACTTCCTGACCTTAGGATTGATGAGAGAATGGGGCATGTTGCCAGGAAGAGCTAAAAAGCCCCCACTGAAACACAATTTTCTGTATAGTATATAACCCAAGAGTCCAAGGTTGTGTAGATATCAACACACTCTGGGCCAAAAAGGAGATATCAGATATAAAAACCACTTCAAGCTCTGTCATTCTATGAGTGAAAAGTGAAAATGCTGTTATTTCCATCACAGTTGTTTCATTTCTCTAATTACTTCACAAGTTAGAGAATCATGGAATTATAGCAGCATCTTAAACCTGAATCCAAAGATTTTCTAATCTCCCACAATTTTATAGGTATGCAATGTTACATTAAGCAATAGGCAACTGAAATAATAACAAGCTGTGAGCAGAGAAATCTAAATTTACTCTCAATTCCTACATTCCCAGTAAAATTATTGGGCAGATCTTAAACCACCTTATACCTGAATTTAATTTGACCCCATCGCCATAACATTCAGATTCTATCTGTTCAAACATCACTGCTGCATAAGACAGAGGTACAACATTACACAACTGAATTCTTGTTTGTTTGTTTTGTTTTGAGACAAGGTCTCTATCATTCAGGCTGGAGTGCAGTGGGGCAATCATGGCTCACTGCAGCCTCGACATCCCAGGCTCAAATGATCCTCCCAACTCTACCTCTCAAGCAGCTGGGACTACAGGCAGGTGCCACCACATCTGGCTAATTTTTGTTTACTTTTTGTAGAGATGGGGTCTCCCTCTGTTGCTCAGGCTGGTCTCAAACTCCTGTGCTCCAGCAATCCTCCCACCTTGGCCTCCCAGAGTGCTGGGATCACAGGCATGAGCCACTGCCCCCAGCCACAACTGTATCCTTTAATTGAATAGATTTATTGAAGTGCTTCTTAATAGAATTGTATGCATCCCATCAAATAGCATACAGAAACTGATTTTTTTTCTCCTTTCATCTGGGCCCTCAGAGTCACCAAAATAGATTTTGAAATAATTTTTCCTTGTGGTAATGACCCTAAAAATTCTCAACGTTAGTGGCACGAAAAAATAAAACTTGAGAGAAAAATCTTTTTTCTAGTTTACCATTAAAAAAAATAGATAGATTCAAATAAAACTGAATGAAACTACTGTTTACTTATGCTCAGTCAAGACAATGTCCTGAAAATAAAGTCTTAGTGAGTATCTGATTACTTGTTTGGAAGGTAGGTAGGTAAGAATTACCTTCTGTTGATTAGGAATTGACCAACCTGGGAGATTACACAGAGGATCTAGGTTGCTTCCTTTGCAACCAGCAGAAGTCATCCATTTTATAAAAGTTTGAAAAAAACAATTGGAACCCAATGTAGCTATAGCCCTGCAAGGACTTAGATAAATCCTGGTGGCATGAAAGGAGAGAGGCTTCCTAGCCACTGGTCAGTGCAAATCCATTTTATGTAGCATAAGCCCTCACCAAAAGCAGAGGGGTATGCTTAAGCATGTGCACAAATAAAATGAGTTCCCATTCTTGGATGTCAAGGAATCAGTCCCAAGTCCTCCTGGGACAACAAACTCATGTTTGTACAGTGAAGATTTTGAAAATTGTGTTCCTAATCCATCTCTTCTAAAGAAAGCCAGGGTCAGCTAAAGAAAAGAAAACATGTGGGACATTTTATTAGGGGACATCATAGTGTCCTAGGTTTCTGTTATATTAAAGACTATTTCAAGATTTCCTCAAAATATTGACCCTCAGCACTTTAAGAATTCTCAGGATTTGAGTGAAATGGTGAGAAGTGAAACAAAAAGGGGATTAAAGTGGTATCTCCAAGTTAGTAAATAAGAATATTGCTTCTTCATGGTTTGGAAGAATTAATATTGTTAAAATAGCCATATTCCCAAAATGAGCTACAAATTCAGTACAATTCGTATCAAAATACCAATGATATTCTTCACAGAAATAGAAAAAACAATACTAAAATTCACATGGAACCAGAAAAGATCCTAATAGCTAAAGCAATCCTGAGCAAAAGAAATAAAGCTGAAGGTGTTAAACTAACTGATTTCAAATTATACCACAAATCGATAGTAACCAAAACAACACGGTACTGGCATAAAAACAGACAAAATAGACCAATGGAACAGAACAGAGAGCCTAGACGTAAATTTACATATTTATAGACAACTCATTTTTTACAAAGGCACCAAGTACATATATTGAGGAAAGGACAGTCTTCTTAATAAATGGTGCTAGGAAAACTGGATATCCACATGCCAAAGAAAAAAACTAGATCCCCATCCTTTACCATGTACAAAAACAAATTCAAGATGGACTAAAGATTTAAATGTAAGTCCTGAAATTATAAAGATACTAAAAGAAAACATTGGGTAAATGCAACAAGACATTGGTCTGGGCAAAGTTTTTTTGGGTAAGGCCTTTAAAGCACAAGCAACAAAAGCAAGAATAGACAAATGAGATTATTTCACACTAAAAGCTTCTGCACAGCAAAGGAAACAATCAACAAAATGAAGAGACAAGCCACAAAGCGGGAGAAAATATTTACAAAACTATCCATATGAAAAGAGAGGAATAACCAGAATATATAAGGAACTCAAATAACTCAATAGTTTAAAAAAAAACTAATTTTAAAATGGGCAAAATATTTGAATAGACATTTCTCCATAGAAGACATACAAATTGACAAGAGGTATGTTTTTTAAAATGCTCAGCATCAACAGTCATCAGGGAAATGCACATTAAAACCACAATGAGAAATTTTTTGTCTTTTTGATAAAAGCCATTGTAACCAGTTATAATGGCTTTTATCAAAAAGACAAAAGATAACAAATGCTAGCGAGCAAGCACAGAAAGAGGAACACGTGTACACTATTGGTGGAATATAAATTAGTCCAGCCGTTACAGAAAACAGTATAGAGTTTCCTCAAAAAGCTGAAAATAGAACTGTCATATGATCCAGCAATCCCACTACTGGATAAATATCCAAAGGAAATCATTATATTCAAGAAATATCTACACTTCCAGGTTTATTGCAGCCCCATTCACCATAGCCAAGATATGGAATCAACCTATGTGTACATGAATGGATAAATTAATAAAGAAAATATTGTATATATATATACACACACATACCCACAATGGAATATTATTCAGTCATTAAAAATAAAATTCTGTTATTTGCAGCAACATGCATGGAACTGGAGGTTATTACACTAAGTAGAACAAGCCAGGCAGAGAAAGATAAATATCACATGTTCTCACTTATATGTGAAAGGAGAGCTAAATAAAAGTGGATCCCTTGGAGGTAGAGAGTAGATTCGTGGTTATCAGAGTCTGGGAAAGGAAGAGGGAAGGGGGGATAAAGAGAAGTTAGCCAAGGGGCACAATACAGTTAAATATAAGAAATAAGTCCTAGTATTCGATAGGACAGTAGGAATATTATAGTTAATAACTTATTGTATATTTCAAAATAGCTAGAATTGTAATGTTCCAAACATGAAAAAATGTTTGATGTAATAGATATTCCAATTACCCTGATGTGATCACTACATATTGTATGTATGTATTAAAATATCACATGTACCCCCAAAATATTTACAACCATTATATATCAGTTTTTCAAAGTAAAAAAAAAATTAAAAGAGAATTGAACTTCTTTATATAGCCATTTCTATCAGTCTTTCATAGGAAAACTTTGGAAAGTTTTACTCAAAAACAGAAAAAAATGAGAGAATATGGATAAAACATAAATAATTACACACAATAAGCTAAAATAGAAGGAAATACCCACTTCTGTGAAGCCACACACACACACACACACACATTCCATCCCATGTTAACATAAAACTATGTTATAAAACTTTTGGCACTGCCCCGAAGTGTGTCATAAGCAAGTGAGCTTCTCAGGGGAGGACCATGCCCTTTTCCTTTTGATATATCCAGAGCCTACATTAGAATTAAACACAATGCCTGACAAACTAGTAGGTGCTCAGTGGTGCTCATTAAACTGAACAATCTCCCTCCATGTCTTTTCACTTAGCCAGAAGATGATAACTTTAGGACAAGACACAATAGCACTGAATATTATGGTGGGTGTGAGAAATAAAAGCAGATCATCAAACACATGTTTAATATACATCTTCTAACAAGAGTTCATGGTAAAACTTTCAGAAATTCTGTTGTTCTTGGATTTCCAATTCTGCACCTAGGTTTTGCTTTTCCAGATAGGCACAAATCAGTAGGAGAAGATTAACTAGAAATCTGGCCAGTTGCATCCACAGTTACCTATATCACATTTACTTCACACAGGAAGAGCACTGACCTCTGGAAAGAATGTTTAGCCCTTGGTGAGTGGAAATTGGACTAATCAATTTTTTTCTCGGTTCAGAAAATCTGTTGTGACTGAGACTTTCGCCATGCCTCTACAAAACATTTTCCAAAATGTCTTTGGGGTAACCTGACAATGAGTATTTACCATGTGCCAGGCACTGTTCTGAAAATTTTATGACAATAATGTATTTAATCTTCAAATCAAGTGAGAAAATTGAGGCACAGAGAAATAGTCTTCTGCAAAATTGCACAGCTAGTAAGGACAGATGTGGGACTTGAGCCCAGTCAAGCTGGCTCCAGAACCAATATCTTAATCATTATACTATGCAAGGCAGTTCCCTTCACTTTTGGCTTGGTGTGCCAGTTAATTCAGGACAAAAACTCAACCACTTCAAAGTTTAAACCTCCAATGAGGGCTATATTTCCCTGCTGTGGGTTCTCTCCTCCCTGCTCTTCTTTTCTGGGATAGTATCAAGGTAAAAAGAGAACACTAAATAGCATCCCGGCAATAAAGAAAGGGGTTCTTCTCTGCATCTGTGCTGGCTTCAGCTGTGTCGTCTCACACTACTTGGTCTTTGGATGTTGGCTTCTGATCCCTCTGTCATTCTGTTGGTATCAAAACTGTGCCTCAAAGACTTAAAGAAACCAATGACTAAATTCCTGAGTTTGCAGGATAACAGATAAGAAAAGAAACGACTTGCCAAAATGCTAAAACTCCCCCTGCTTATGAGATTTAAAACAACAACAACAACAACTGGCTGAAACTGCTTGGAACAAAGATGGCCAACTGGAGTTTGCACAGAACGAGTTGCTGACATCAGAGCCTGAATTTCCAGTGTGTGTTTCAGACCACTGCCCATGAATTTGCATATGCAACCCATGAGGAAGCATGAAAAGATAACCGTGCATGCCCAAGGACTTTCCAGACCTTCCATTTTCTTCCACCAATTACCTAATAATCTCAGAAGCCACCCCAGAGCCTTTTCTAATAAAAATACTGCCTTGAAGCCAACACAGGAGACAGATTTGAGCTTGACTCCTGTTTCCTTGTGAGTCTACTTTCAACATAAAACTTTTCTTTTCTCAAAATCCTGGTGTCAGTATTGGCTTCTATTGCATCAGGTAGTGAGCCCCCTTTGCTTGATAACAATATAACCAAGTTACCCGTTTCCTGAGGACAAGTGCTAGCATCTGATGTTGTAATCCTTGCCCAGGCTTCAGACTACGATGTCTACCACACCCTGTGCCCTCCAAACTTAAACTTGGTCTCTTCCAGTCCATCAAGTTAAGCTTCCTTAACTTCCACTAGGACATGGGTGAACTTCTGGGCCTCCTATTTGCCATTCTTGACCACAGAAGGCTTGGGGTGTATCTCAGTTCCACCATCCCTGCTCTACTATGGCCACTCCATCTTGGTATGAGGTCATC
The DNA here is from genome assembly GCF_028885625.2 of Pongo pygmaeus. Taxonomy (NCBI): domain Eukaryota; kingdom Metazoa; phylum Chordata; class Mammalia; order Primates; family Hominidae; genus Pongo; species Pongo pygmaeus. The sequence continues at coordinate 139,882,484 of NC_072376.2, forward strand.
ATCCCAGAGTTTATACAGGAAGTTGTCACAACTTCCTCTGCTTTGGGACTCCAAGATATGTTTGCTGATCCCTATCCAGCTCCTTGAGTTATAACAACAAAAGGAGAAGTGTGCAAGTACAGGTGAAGCCTGGGTCAGGAAGCAGGTACCCCATCTCTCTTGTTCTAGCCTCCTCTCTCCAGGATTCTTTCTTCCCACTGTTTAGGAAGGGCTGTCCTCATTCCTGGGTAATAGAGAAGTGCCCTCATATCACCTCCTGTGCTTTCCTCACTATCAGTTTCTAATACTCCCATCTTACCTCTGCAGCTTTAGTTTCTTTTCTCTCAACACATTTTGACTTTTTCAAATTAAATATTTGGGTTTCTCAATGTTTTTTTCCAAGGGAATTGGCCTCAAAATCCTATTTTGGATGCCAAAATCTGAAAATTTACTCCTTTGTTCTTGTCTGGGTGTTTCCTTTGAAGCACTGAAGCACTGGATGTCTCAATCTCAAAGGATAGCAGAAGCACTAAAGAGCAGAAATGAAAAATAATTCACACAATCACCTTAGTGAATGGAGGACACTTTTGTCAGGCAAAGATCTCACATAAAGCCACCTCATGTGCTTTGGCTGGCATAAAAATGAAAATTTTAAAAAACAGAATGAGCTGCTGTAAATGTTAATTTGTTAGGCTTTTCCCATCATGTCCTTTTTCTTGAGTTGTTTGAAAAGCATTAGAACTATGAGAAATCTTTTTCTTGATATAATATCACTGAGTATATTTAGTGAATTCTGAGACTTAAACAGGAATCAGGCTGGGCACGGTGGCTCAAGCCTGTAATCCCAGCACTTTGGGAGGCCGAGGCGGGTGAATCACCTGAGGTCAGGAGTTCGAGACCAGCCTGGCCAACATGGTGAAACCTCATCTCTACTAAAAATACAAAAATTAGCTGGGTCTGGTGGCGGATGCCTGTAATCCCAGCTACTTGGGAGGCTGAGGCACAAGAATCACTTGAACCTGGGAGGCGGAGGTTGCAGTGAGATCGCACCACTGCACTCCACCCTGGGCAACAGAGTGACACTTTGTCTCAAAAGCAAAACAAAACAAAACAAAAACAGGAATCATTTGCTAAGAAACAGAAATCTGAATATTTAACACTAATTTATTTATTCATTCAGCAGATATCTATCACACAGTTGCTGTGTGCCAGGAGCTATACTAGTGCTGGATATATGGTGGTAAGTAAAATGGTCAAGAATACTGCTGTCATGGAGATTACAGTATTTCAGAGGAAAGACACTGAATAAACAGCATATTTAGGATTCTTCCCTGACGATAAGTGAGAGTTACTCTGCTAGAAGCAAGGACCAGTGAGTAGTTAGCTTCCCAAGCAGAAGAAATGACACCCAGCAGGGTGCCCTCAAGGAGCAAAAAGAACACCCACGTGGTTGTATCGTAGAGAGGGAAGGCACAGTAGTAGAGAGGTAAGCAGTGGCTAAGTCACTCATGGCCTGATGAGTCATGTTAAGGATTTTATGCTATCTTCTAAGAGTAACCAGAAGCCCTTCCATCATGTTTAACCAGAGAATTATGTTATAAGGACTGCATTTAAAGCATTTTTATCATGATTACAGTAGGAGGAATTGATAGAATAGAGGTTAACAATGGGAACAACAGAATCACTTTAAGAGGATGTTATGGAAGTTCAGCTGACAAATGATGCTAGCTTGGACTTGGATCATGGTGGTAGCGACGGAGGGAAGGGGGATGATTGGAAATAAGTTTTCTGGTAGAATGAGAGGACTAAGTAAGAGATTAGATATGAGGGGTAAAGAAGAACAAAAAGATGTGAAAGAAGCGACCACGACTTTCCTATTCATCACTGCATTCCAGCACAGTTCCTTACAGATTGCAGACACACAATTGATATGAATAGGCTGCAAATGGATTGAGATGCTATTCTTTTACTGACCTGGGAAATAATGGAGAAGCAGCACAATTAGAGAGGTTGATATCATTAATTCAATTTTGAACATAGGGAATATGAGATCTCTGTACCATTCAAGTATTAATAAAAGAATTATAAGCACTGAATAGATGAGTGTGCAACTCAAAAGAGGATGTGGCTTGGACTTACTCATTTGGGCGTTGGTGGCATATGCAAGGTAATAAAGAAGAGGAATAGAGAAGATTACTTAGGAAAAAGGTATTAACATGAGAAAGAAAGAAGGCCAAGAAACCAGGCCTGAGGGACAGTAACATTTAAATCTCAGGCAGAAATTATTTTAAAACATACAATAAAGTATTATTCACTATAGTCACCACATTATGCTGATGTGATTATTACATATTGTATGTCTGTATTACAACATCATATGTACCCCATAAATATGTACACCAATTATGTACTCATAATAATTAAAAATAAAAGTTAAATATAAAAGGAAATGGGGACAATAAACAAAATAGTGGCCATTATATTAAAAAAAAAAACTTAGGCAGAAGGATTTGCCTTCTGTCTCCAGCAAATTTTTCTAACGGTGAGTTAATATGTCTCACTGGCTATCCTTAAAAACTTAAAATTGAAGGGATACTTCTGTGTTATTAATAAATATTTATTTAGAATCTTCCTTTTCTCAGATAATTTCCTAGGTGCTGGAGACACAGACCTAAGGAAGAGTCTCTACCCTGGAAGAGCTTAGGGACCCAACCAGCCATGTGATTGTGCTACAATTTGTTCTACATTGTGAGTAAGAGAAAGTGGCAAGATGAAGCATTTTCCACCTTCATCATAGAGTGCTCTTGGCTCAGCCGCATAAAAGTAGATATATTTCTGCACATCTAAGTCATAGGTTTTCTAACTGTCACACCAGAGGTAGTAACTAATTAAGTATTGTACATTCTCTTTTAAAGACACAAAGGAGACACAGGAGAGTGATCGTGGTAGTATGACACCACTAGTATGACAGTGATAGTATGACACGGAGAGATGGCAGTATGAAAAACCACAAGGGAGTGCAAGCCATATGAAAGCAGAAGTCAAGAGTCAAACGGAATAAACAGTAGAGTAAGAAAAGCAACTGGATATAGAGTAAACCTCTGGAAGCAGGTAGGGAGAACAAAATGATAGGGAGCTGAGTTAAAGAAGGGCAGACTGCCCAAGGTTCTGATATATCATCGGTTTCATTGTAATTCTCCATGTGCCTGAAGGTTCAATTGCTGACAGTTTTCTTACATCTACGCACATCCTTACAATAAACCCCTATTTACAAAAATAACTCAGCAGCGTCTCTGCATATCTTATGCTTAAAAACTCTGATTAACACTCAAAGAGCAAACTTTTGCACTAGTGGTAATCAATATGATTTTCAGCATTACTCTAAAGTCCAAACTTGGGTTTGTAATATCTCTCTCCCTGATATATCTTATAAAATGTCTGGAAAGTCTTTGATGATGCTGTATTTGTGTTTAATCAATGCACATACAAGATGAATTATATACCTAAATAAATCTTTTGGATACTCTATAAGCAGTCTAAAATTAACCAAATAGTTAACATTTTCTGTAACTTTATGCTTAATATATCACACTCTTTATGAGCTCTAAATGCTCTAAACATCCAGATATAATCTAAGAATTATATTATTTCCCAGTTTAATACATAGTACTTATGAAGAGTATAAAAAAGAAAGTGTTAAGAATTCACTTTAGCAACTCCCAAAAGGTCCCCATAAGAGGAGAAAGGGGATTTAATGAAAAATGTAAGATTGTATCTGCAAAAATGATTTCCTGAATGACTCATTCATAGAATGAATAGCCTGTGTGAAATGCCTCACAAATCTCTCCCCTTCTGAGAGTAGTTAGAAGCTGTATATGATGTGGTCAGAGCAGGTCTCTGGAAGTCATGCAACTCCTCATTTGAGCAGAAACCAATGGAGGCTTTTGGGTCCACAAATCTGAATCCTGAGAAGTATAGTGTTTAGGCTTAGAAAACAGTCTTCACCCAAGTTCTCAGCTGAATTTCCCTTGTAGATAATGATTTCCAAAAAAGTATCAACAGGATACATATATATGTATATATACTATGTAACATAATAATGAAATATGTAGAATATATTACTATATTAATTTGTAATATACTATTAATAATGTAATAAGAGTATACATATATTACAGAAATATATATATTACTATCTATATATGTATTTCTATATATATGTATTTCTAATATATGTATTTCTATGTATATATATGTATTTCTATATGTATGTATTTCTATATGTATGTATTTCTATATATATTTCTATATTTTTTTTATATTTTTATATATATATATATGTATTTCTATACATATTCCTCTAAACAAATTTTGATACCTAGCCTCCTCCTACTTAGAAACTCTGGGGCTGACATTGGGCACTGAGATAATAGATGTTATGATCCCCACCTTACCAATGAGGATGGAGATTCAAATTTAGTAATTTGCTCATATTGGAAAGACAGTAAATGATACAGCTAGTCCTCAAACCCAGATGTGCTGATTCTGAAGTCATTTCTCTTTGAAACTATTTCCCACTGCCACCCAAACGACTGTGTTAAACAAACTACTTTGAACAGTAAATATGAGCATTTGGGAGAATGAAGGTGGAAAGAATATATTTGTCTGAAACTCTTCCAACTCTAAATCACATGAGGACAGGGAATATATTTTATTTATCACTATATACCTAGTAGAGTACTGATTATGTGGTTGATGTTCAATATGTAGTTGCTGAATGAATAAAAATCAATTAATTAATTAGATGCTAATTAATCTTTTTGGTTTTTTGGTGTTTTTTTTTTGAGATGGAGTCTGGCTCCGTTGCCAGGCTGGATTGCACTGGCACAATCTCGGCTCACTGCACCCTCCAACTCCCAGGTTCGAGCTATTTCCCTGCCTGAGCCTCCCAAGTAGCTGGGACTTACAGGCGTGCACCACCACACCCAGCTAATTTTTCGTATTTTTAGTAGAGACAAGGTTTCACCATGTTGGCCAGGATGGTCTCCAACTGCTGACCTCATGATCCGTCCGCCTCAGCCTCCCAGAGTGCTGGGATTACAGGCATGAGCCACCGCGCCTGGCCTTAATTAATCATGCTTAATGACACAATCTACACTGTTAGTGAGTACATTTTAAAATTAGTTCCACAGAATGTCTGACATTTTCAGTTTAAAAACTCTATTACAATAATTATTTAAGTTACACAAATTTTGTGAAAATGTATTCTACTCAGCAAACACTTTAATTTTAGTGTTCCACGGCTTTCAGGTGACAATATATATATCACTTTTTCAGAGCAGTGATAGCATTTGCTCCACCTAATTTATAAAGGTAGTATTTTCTTAATCAAAAATGAGAGAAAAAATGATCTCTCAAAAAAATGTATTGCATTATCCACTTTTGTGAGGATGTATACAGTAAAAAAACACAAATAAATATCAAATAACACTGTGTTTTTGAAACTCCATAGTCATTAAAAGTTGTATAAATCTAGTCATGCGAAATTATTTGTTTCATAAAAACTAAGATCAATTTTTTTTATAACATCCCAGGGAAAAAAGTTTCTCTTGATGATGAACCAGCTCCTGGAAAATTCTAAATTCTAAAATTGAGTTCTTTTTGGGTACTTTGTACAAACGAGGAAAAGAACAAATATATACATTTAATTGCTTTGAAAATGGAAAACATGTAATCTTTCTACATTTACATAACTCAAAATGAAGTAAACATTGTTTCAAATTTTTCCATAATTCTTGCGGAATTACTAAAGTTAGGGTATGCATCAATTATAAGTCATAATTTTAAAATTATAACTAAATGAATATTCAGGTAACAGCTTCTATAATCCTGTCTTCATAATGCAGTTTTCTTTCAAGGAATGCAAGGAGATTTCAAAACAACATTCATTCACAGAACTTATTTTCACAAAATCCTATCAAAATTTGTCATATGAAACTTAAAAATAACAGAAGCAAATATTTATTTTTATTATACTTTAAGTTCTGCGATACATGTGCAGAACATGCAGGTTTGTTACATAGGTATACATGTGCCATGGTGGTTTGCTGCACCCATCAACCCATCATCTACATTAGGTATTTCTCCTAATGCTATCACTCCCCTAGCCCTCCACCCCACGACAGGCCCTGGTGTGTGATGTTCCCCTCCCTGTGTGCATGTGTTCTCATTGTTCTATACCCACTTATAAGTGAGAATATGCGATGTTTGGTTTTCTGTTCCTGTGTTAGTTTGCTGAGAATGATGGTTTCCAGCTTCATCCATGTCCCTGTAAAGGACATGAACTCACCCTTTTTATGGCTGCATAGTATTCCATGGTGTATATGTGCCACATTTTCTTTATTTAGTCTATCATTGATGGTCATTTGGGTTGGTTCCAAGTCTTTGCTATTGTGAATAGTGCTGCAACGAACATACATGTGCATGTGTCTTTAGAGTAGAATGACTCATAATTCTTTGGGTATATAACCAGTAATGGGATTGCTGGGTCAAATGGTATTTCTGGTTCTCGATCCTTGAGGAATCGCCGTACTGTCTTCCACAATGGCTGAACTGATTTACACTCCCACCAACAGTGTAAAAGCATTCCTATTTTTCCACATCCTCTCCAGCATCTGTTGTTTCCTGACTTTTTAATGATCACCATTCTAACTGGCGTGAGATGGTATCTCATTGTGGTTTTGATTTGTATCTCTCTAATGACCAGTGATGATGAGCTTTTTTTCATGTGTGTTGGCTGCATAAATGTCTTCTTTTGAGAAATGTCTGTTCATATCTTTTGCCCACTTCTTGATGGAGTTGTTTGTTTTTTTCTTATAAATTTAAGTTCCTTGTAGATTCTGGATATTAGCCCTTTGTCAGATGGATAGATTGCAAAAATTTTCTCCCATTCTGTAGGTTGACTGTTCACTTTGATGATAGTTTCTTTTGCTGTGCAGAAGCTCTTTAATTAGATCCCATTTGTCAAAGCAAATACTTATTATAAATGTCCAAAACTCAGTTTCCATTTATCCAATTCAAAGTAATAATTACTTTATGTGTAAGCAATATAAACCACCCATAAGCCATAAGTAATCACTATTATAATATTATTTTTAAAATCTGGATTCATGTCTTATTTTTCCTACCATTATCCAAACCAGAAAAGAATTCTGTTTAGGTTTTCATTTGTTCTTCATTTGCTGGCCATAACCTTCCTACACCCTCATCTTTTTTTTCCTTTTGGATGCCTTGCACCTCCTCATATGCCATTGAAACTATCCATTACATTGCCTATTAGCCAATAACTCAAATAATAAGAAAATTATTCCAAAACAATATATAATGTTACATTTTTAGATCGTTTTGCATAGTGTTAAGTCCTCACACAAGGCAAATCCTTTCCTGAATGCTGATTTCTTTCAGAGGAAAAAAAAAAGTACTAGCTCAAGCAAATTAAAGATGCTTGAGTTTCCATAAGACATTTGGTTGCATGTGTACTCTTAATCTCTTAATCTAGGACTCCTAACAAGAATTTGCTATGCAACACAATCCACAGTGTATTAAAGAACTGTCATTTCAGGGCAAAAGCTGTAAAGTGGTCCCACAAAAGAGAACAGAACTCCATTAGAGACGTAATATATTAGCATTCCAAGGGCTTTGCCTAGTGGAGGAGCATTTTTCCACTGGGTATAAATTACCCACTCAGCACCTCCAAGGCACAGCCCATTGAATTCAGCAAAGACACAAAGAGAGTAAACTCAAAAATCTCTTAAAGTTCCCAAACTCAAAGTCTGCATGCTATGTAGGAATGTCCTTTATATTTTGAGGTAGAGAACCATAAAGTGAAATAACGACTTACTCTTTCCTAGGCAAACTGCTCATGCCCTCATGGTACTACAAAACAATATAGCCTACAACTTATATTTCACATTTTCAAGTAATAATAATGCAAAAAGGGTAAAGATAATTCTTTAACTCAAGAAAATATCTAAAACCTCTTTTTTGTGTATTCATAATTCAAAACCACTAGAGGTATAAAAAGCATTCTTGGCAAAATCAACCGATATCAAGCCCAACTTGAGTAATTTTTTTTTCCACATAGAGGTAGATTGAAATTATGTCTGGAGTAGCTGGGCATGTTGGCTGATGCCTGTAATTTCAGCACTTTGGGAGGGCAAGGCAGGTGGATTGCTTGAGCTAAGGAACTGGAGACCAGCCTAGGAAACATGGCAAAACCCCACCTCCACAAAACATACAATGATTAGACAGCATGGTGGCATGTGCCTGTAGTCCCAGCTACTTGGATGGCTAAGGTGGGAGGATCCCTTGAGCCCAGGAAGTCGGTAAGGCCAATGTTGCTGTGGACCATGATAGAGCCACTGTACTCTAGTTATGGCGACAAAGTGAGGCTCTGTCAAAAAAAAAAAAAAAAGAAAAGAAAGAGGGAGGGAGGGAGGGAGGAAAAGAGGGAGGGAGCTGTGTCTAGGTAAGCACAGTAGGAAATATTTCTCTTTTTTTGTTGTTTTTCTTACAGACTTGCTATGAATATTATCAAATATTTGTCCCTTCTGCTTTCTTGTCCCTACCACTCCTTTGTAAAATTTGTTCCAACTTCTTACCATCAGGGTCTTTTATATTTTACTCAGAAGCCAAGAAAGTCAATGTTAGCATAAAGAATGCACTTAGAAAATCTATTATTTTCATTAAGAAAGTTTCTTTAGGACATGATTTTCTCTGCAATCCACTGTTCATTTTCTATTGCGTAAGAAACAACCCTAGGATTTTGCACATTCAGGTTGCTACATAAGACTTCATCCATTCCTCCAGAACTCACAAACGGGATGATTTGCCTGGTGGTCTTTTGGCCTAGCAACTAAACAGGACTATCACACTTACTGAGTTTCCAATAAAAGGATGATATTTATCACATTAAGTGGATAATGTGAGATGTTAGAAGTTTGTAAGTATAAGTAATCACAGGTCTTACCCTAGGGGTCCCATCCAATATGTGAGATAAACATAGAGTGTGAATGGGGATAAAAGATTACTCATCCAAATACATGACTTCTGGTATGCTTAGTTATTCCACTATGTTCCCCCAAATCATTACCTTAGAGCCATTTGTTTGCCACCTGGAGAGATAGAGAAACAATGCTTTCATCTTACAAGCACCATAACCACAGCCAAAGGGAGGACCATAGCAGTGGGCTTTCCCCTAGAGAAATGACTGCAGATGGATGCTGGAAGGATTACACCGATACTACTTCCCCCTTGGGAGTGGAATGCAAATCGCTGTAGAGAAATATGAGGAGAGAAAATATTTTTCTCTCCTGTATAGAAAAGCACAATGAACAGTAAGAAAATATTTTAATTTTTTCCAGTAACCTGGTGGAATATTTTGATATCAATCCAGACTTAATTATTTGCAGTACATTTTGTTGCCCAAAACTCCATTCTCTACCATGTATAAATGTTTGTGAAGTAACATGGCAGCTTTTATCCAATGTGAAATATAGCTGAACACTGATATCCATTACATATAGTTTCTCTCTCTAACATAGTGAACAAAACACCTTTTCTATCATAGCCATGCAGTTATTTTCAAAATGAAAACGTGACCTGGTTGCTGATATATTAGGAGGTAATAAAGCACAAAGAAATGAAGAGATTGGTTAGGAACCCAGCTGAAGGACCTAGTAACAAATATTAATTTCGGGAGATATTTCCAAATGGCTAATTTTCAGATCCATGTTATATTGATGCCAATATAACATAAAAGCATAAAGAAGAAATCACACTATTAGCAAAGCCTTCTACACTGTGGCCTTGAGAAAGATCTTCCTGGGATTTAATTTCCTTAACTATAAAACAATTACCTCCAAAGTCACTCTAAAATTCCATAATTCTAAAATTGCTTAATATAGCTAAACTTTAATGTTCATCTTAAATGGAGATAATGGGAGGAATATTAATTTTTGATAAGGAGCCAGTTGTGTTTCATAGCATATGATTTTTTCCAATTGTTTAGTTGATAAAGACACACACACACAGAGAGAGAAAGAGAAAGAGAGAGAGAGAGTGTTCTTGGACTTCTAAGTCTTCAGGTGATCTCATCCAGACCTATGCCTTTAAATACCATCTGCATGTGAATGTTCTCCAGTCCAGACCTCTCCCAGAACTTCAACTCATTTCATTTTCTAATTAACATCTCCTGTGATATCTAATAAACATCCAAAGTATAACGTGCATGTTCAAGACCAAACTCTTACTTTCCTTCCCCAACACCACAAACATGCCATTTTGGATGATTTCCTCATTCCAATAAATGGCAAATCCATTCTTTGAATTAGTTAACACTTTCCCCAAAATGGTGGAATTCTTCCTGATACATTTTTTCTCTCATACACCACATCCAAACCATGAACAAATCCCTTCAGCTCTGCCTTTGAAATATATAAAATCTGACACTTTTTTTTTCTTTAGAGATGACAGTTTTGCTATGTTGCCCAGTGCAGCGGTTATTCACAGGCACAATCATAACACACCACAGCCTCAAATCCTGGACTAAAGCAATCCTCCTGCCTCAGCCTCCCAAGTGGCTAGGGCTATTGGTTCACACTGCCATGCCCAGCTTGAACACTTCTTATTACCTCCATGGCTACTACCCTGGACCAAGGTAGCATCTCTTCTTCTGGACTATTGAAATAGCCTCCTATTGGTCTCCTTGCTCCTACTTTTGACTCCCCTGAAGTCTAAGCCAAAATGATCCTTTTGTCATGCAAGAAAAATTACATGATTCCACTGCTCAGAACCCTCTGGTGGCTTCTGCTCTTAAGTATAATGAATTCTTGCCTATAAGGCTCTAACTCATTTAGTTTGCCCTCCTGCTTCCTCTTTGAACTCATCACCTTCCATTATCCCCTTACTCACTGCTCCAGCCACATAACCCCATATTCTAATTACATTTTTCTTTACGATATTTATCACCACATGACATAGTATGTATTTATTTTTGTTTTTTTCTTGTTGTTGTTCTTGTGCTCTTCCTCTCTCTCTCTCTCAACTAGAATGTAAGCACTTCAAAGTCAGAAATTTTGTTTGGTTTGTGTATTCCTATATCCTCACAGCCAAGAATATTGTCCAGAAATAAGACATCTTCAAAAAGTATTACATAATAAATAAATGCATAAAATGACTTCTCTTTCTCACGATATTTTGTTGGGCCCATAAATCATTTGTAAAAAATAAAAAAATACACTGGAAGATTGTGCAGTAGCTAAGATTAAAGTATTAATATATTTGTTACATAAAGAGTTTCTACAAATCAATAAGACATACAAATGACCAAAAAAGATATAAAAAGTTCAACATCACTAAATATCAGGGAAATGCAAATCAAAATGATAATGACATCATCTTATCCATTAAAACGGCTTTTATCAAAAAGATAAAAAATAACAAATGCTGGTGAGGATGCAGAGAAAAGGGAATTCTTATATGCTGTTGGTAGAAATGTAAACTAGTACACCTGCTTATATATAAAAAACAATATGGAGGTTCCTTAAAATCTACAGATAGAAAGACCATATGATCCAGAAATCCCACTATTGGGCATTTATACAAAGGGAAAGAAATCATTATATTGAAAAGATATCTTTACCCCTATGTTTACTGAAGCACTATTCACAATAACCAAGATAAAAAATCAACCTGGATGTCAAACAACAGATGAATAGATAAAGAAAATATGGTATATATGCACAATGGAATACTATTCAGCAATAAAAAAGAATGAAACACTGTCATTCAATGCAATGTGAATGGAAATGGGAGAAAGTTAAACACCACATGTTCTCATTCATAGGTAGAAGCTTAAAAAAAGTTGGTCTCAGAGTGAAAAAGTAGAACAGAGGATACTAGAGGTTGGGAAGGGTAGGGGGAAGAGAGGGAAAGGGTGAGATTTGTTAAAGAATACAAAATCATAGCTATGTAGAAAGAATACGTTCTAGTGTTTCATACCATTGTAGAATTACTATAATTAACAAGAATACATAGTTTCAAGTAGCTAGAAGGAGGGTATTGAATGTTCCGAACACAAAGAAATGATAAATATTTGAGATGATAGATACGCTGATTACACAGATCTGATTACTATACATTATATGTATCAAAACATCACTATGTATCCCATGAATATATATAATTATTACTTGTCAATTATAAAATTAAATTTTAAGAATAAAAATAAATGTTTTTGAAAGAAAAAACACAAAGACCAAGATATTATCTAAGATATTATATTCCACACCACTGTTCCTTATGTTTTATGCACACCTATGGACTTTCTAAGGGATTCACTCTCTGCCAAGAATATCCTTTCTCCCTTATTCATCTTGTAAATTCTAAACCACTCTTCTAAATCTATTTTAAATAACACCTACGCAGCAATTGTCTGCACAAAAGAAGAAATATAAGTGATAAGCATAAATAAATATGCAGAAACTTCCTAGTAATAAAAATGTAAAATAAAACAAATAAATTTCATTAATTAAATTAATTAACAGCTTATTTAAAAGCTGTTGTTTATCATGGTGTATCATATCTGATAGTTTTATATGTTGTCTGCTAGTGGAATGGAAAATTGTAAAACACTTTTGGTAAACAATTTAATAATACGTTTTAATGTACTTATCAGATTTTTGAAAAGAGAAAAATATTAGAAAGTCAAATAGGGAGATGGTATGTACTTACTATATAATAGTATGTATATAAAATATTCTATATTTGAAATATGCATATGTATATAATAATGTAAAGTGAAAAAATCTCTCCCTGGACACAGACTCTATTTGGAGTTTGTAAATGATCCTGTTTCTACCTCTGACCCCATGACCTTGTGGGCCCACTCACTGGCACTCCTCCCCAAAGCCTCACTCTTATTGCAATAGGTCCCAATAGCATTATAGCCTACCAGAGGGACAGCATATATGTCTCCCTCTCTAAAAGTCAATGATATCATGGTTATTATTAATGTATGATGGTAGATATACAACCTGATGAAAGATGTACATCTGTATTTATATCATGGAATCTCAAGCCAGGGAAATAACTTCTATTACTGGTAGCTTAGCATTTAAGGGAAACATGTCCCAAAAGATTACTTACAGATAATGCTGCAGGTTTAATAGAAGCCAAAAAATTTAGATTCAGTGCACCGATCAAAATTCCTTTTTGGTGTTAAGACTTGACGTGATGAAAAAAGGACTAGCAAAAAGAAGTTTGCAGCTATTAATACAGAAGATCCTACACTCACAAGATCATCAGGAAATTCTAATTAGATCTGATGCATCTTCTAGTTTCACATACTTTATACCATATTTCTAAATCGTATGGTAGGAGATATAGGAAGTCAAGCTATTTTACAGTTCTGTTCCTTATTAAACCCTTCTGTTCTTTGCTTTGGAAAACACACTTTGAGTTATAGTTCTTTGGATGCCTAGAGGCCACAGGGCACCACATCAATTACAGTGTATTATTATTAAACACATTATTTCAGAACCACATCTGTAGACAGATTTGTTTACACTGTGAAGCCATGCCCAAACCTGTTCTGCCTGATTCCTTTATAGCCTGTGGAATCCTTTTCTCTCTATGTGCCTAAGATGAAAAAAATCAATCATACCCTTTCTCGAAAGGAAAGTATTAGCAGTTTTCTACTGAGGAACAAAATCATGGAGCAATATATTTTTTCAAGATGCAGAAAAATCAGTTGGAAGAGTAAATGTGAAATGATAGCCAAGAAATTTTTGAAAAAGAGGAATATTTAAGGATTTTCTCTACCATAAATCACAGCCACAGTAATGTACATGGAAACAGCATATTAGTGCAGGAAATTGGTTCAGTACTAGAAAAGCAGAGGAACAGGACAAAATTGACAGCCTAAAAACAGAAATACATGTACTTTATGTGAATGTGTGTATATTGTGTGAGGTGTGTGTGATATATATATATGTTTGTTTAGGGTGATATTTCAAATCAGAGGGGAAAAGTAATCATCAATAAGTGGCAATCAACAATTTGATACACATTTAGAGAAAATAGAGTTACAATCTCACATTACACTATAGATAAATAAGATTTCCAGAAAGATTAAAGAGATAAACATTTTTAAGCTATGAAAGTAAATTCTCTAATTTTCTTCTTATACTTTGACAGTTAAAAAGGTAATTTGCTAAATAGGGAATCCTTTCCCCATTTCTTGTTTTTGTCAGGTTTGTCAAAGATCAGATAGTTGTAGATATGTGGCATTATTTCTGACGGCTCTGTTCTGTTCCATTAGTCTATATCTCTGTTTGGTACCAGTACCATGGTATTTTGGTTACTGTAGCTTTGTAATATAGTTTGAAGTCAGGTGGCGTGATGCCTCCAGCTTTGTTCTTTTGGCTCAGGATTCTTTTGGCAATGCGGGCTCTTTTTTCATTACATATGAACTTTAAAGTAGTTTTTTCCCAATTCTATGAAGAAAGTCATTAGTAGCTTGATGGGGATGGCACTGAATCTATAAATTACCCTGGGCAGTATGGCCATTTTCACAATATTGATTCTTCCTATCCATGAGCATGGAATGTTCTTCCATTTGTTTGTATCCTCTATTATTTCATTGAGTAGTGGTTTGCAGTTCTCCTTGAAGAGGTCCTTCACATCCCTTGTAAGTTGGCTTCCTAGGTATTTTATTCTCTTTGAAGCAATTGTGAATGGGAGTTCACTCATGATTTGGTTCTCTGTTTGTCTGCTATTGGTGTATAAGGATGCTTGTGATTTTTGCACATTGATTTTGTATCCTGAGACTTTGCTGAAGTTGCCTATCAGCTTAAGGAGATTTTGGGCCGAGACGATGGGGTTTTCTAAATATTCAATCATGTCATCTGCAAACAGGGACGATTTGACTTCCTCTTTTCCTGATTGAATACTCTTTATTTCTTTCTCCTGCCTGATTACTCTGGCCAGAACTTCCAACACTATGTTGAATAGGAGTGGTGAGAGAGGGCATCCCTGTCTTGTGCCAGTTTTCAAAGGGAATGCTTCCAGTTTTTGCCCAATCAGTATGATATTGGCTGTGAGTTTATCATAAATAGCTCTTATTATTTTGAGATATGTCCCATCAATACCTAATGTATTAAGAGTTTTTAGCATGAAGGGCTGTTGAATTTTGTCAAAGGCCTTTTCTGCATCTATTGAGATAATCATGTGGTTTTTGTCTTTGGTTCTGTTTATATGATGGATTACGTTTATTGATTTGCATATGTTGAACCAGCCTTACATCCCAGGGATGAAGCCTACTTGATCATTGTGGATAAGCTTTTTGACGTGCTGCTGGATTCGGTTTTCCAGTATTTTATTGAGGATTTTTGCGTCGATGTTCATCAGGGATATTGGTCTAAAATTCTCTTTTTTGGTTGTGTCTCTGCCAGGCTTTGGTATGAGAATGATGCTGGCCTCATCAAATGAGTTAGGGAGGATTCCCTCTTTTTCTATTGATTGGAATAGTTTCAGAAGGAATGGTACCAGCTCCTCCTTGTACCTCTGGTAGAATTTGGCTGTGAATCTGTCTGGTCCTGGACTTTTTTTGGTTGGTAAGCTATTAATTATTGCCTCAATTTCAGAGCCTGTTATTGGTCTATTCAGAGATTCAACTTCTTCCTGGTTTAGTCTTGGGAGGGTGTATGTGTCAAGGAATGTATCCATTTCTTCTAGATTTTCTAGTTTATTTGCATAGAGGTGTTTATAGTACTCTCTGATGTTAGTTTGTATTTCTGTGGGATCGGTGGTGATATCCCCTTTATCATTTCTTATTGCGTCTATTTGAGTCTTCTTTCTTTTCTTCTTTATTAGTCTTGCTAGCAGTCTATCAATTTTGTTGATCTTTTCAAAAAACCAGTTCCTGGATTCATTGATTTTTTGAAGGGTTTTTTGTGTCTCTATCTCCTTCAGTTCTGCTCTGATCTTAGTTACTTCTTGCCTTCTGCTAGCTTTTGAATGTGTTTACTCTTGCTTCTCTAGTTCTTTTAATTGTGATGTTAGGGTGTCAATTTTAGATCTTTCCTGCTTTCTCTTGTGGACATTTAGTGCTATAAACTTCCCTCTACACACTGTTTTAACTGTGTCCCAGAGATTCTGGTATGTTGTGTCTTTGTTCTCACTGGTTTCAAAGAATATCTTTATTTCTGCCTTCATTTCGTTATGTAGCCAGTAGTCCTTCAGGAGCAGGTTGTTCAGTTTCCATGTAGTTGAGTGGTTTTGAGTGAGTTTCTGAATCCTGAGTTCTAGTTTGATTGCACTGTGGTCTCAGAGACAGTTTGTTATAATTTCTGTTCTTTTACATTTGCTGAGGATTGCTTTACTTCCAACTATGTGGTCAATTTTGGAATAAGTGCGATGTGGTGCTGAGAAGAATGTATATTCTGTTGATTTGGGGTGGAGAGTTCTGTAGATGTCTATTAGGTCTGCTTGGTGCAGAGCTGAGTTCAATTCCTGGATATCCTTTTTAACTTTCTGTCTCGTTGATCTGTCTAATGTTGACAGTGGGGTGTTAAAGTTTCCCATTATTATTGTGTGGGAGTCTAAGTCTCTTTGACTTGCTTTATGAATCTGGGTGCTCCTGTATTGGGTGCATATATATTTAGGATAGTTAGCTCTTCTTGTTGAATTGATCCCTTTACCATTATGTAAAGGCCTTCTTTGTCTCTTTTGATCTTTGTTGGTTTAAAGTCTGCTTTATCAGAGACTAGGATTGCAACCCCTGCCTTTTTTTGTTTTCCATTTGCTTGGTAGATCTTCCTCCATCCCTTTATTTTGAGTCTATGTATGTCTCTGAACATGAGATGGGTCTCCTGAATACAGCACACTGATAGGTCTTGACTCTTTATCCAATTTGCCTGTCTGTGTCTTTTAATTGGAGCATTTAGCCCATTTACATTTAAGGTTAATATTGTTATGTATGAATTTGATCCTGTCATTATGATGTTAGCTGGTTATTTTGCTCGTTACTTGATGCAGTTTCTTCCTAGCATTGATGGTCTTTACAATTTCACATGTTTTTGCAGTGTCTGGTACCGGTTGTTCCTTAGGAAACAACAGGTACCGGAGAGGATGTGGAGAAATAGGAACACTTTTACACTGTTGGTGGGACTGTAAACTAGTTCAACCATTGTGGAAGACAGTGTGGCAATTCTTCAAGGATCTAGAACTAGAAATACCATTTGACCCAGCCATCCCATTACTGGGTATATACCCAAAGGATTATAAATCATCCTGCTATAAAGACACATGCACACGTATGTTTATTGTGGCACTATTCACAATAGCAGAGACTTGGAACCAACCCAAATGTCCAACAATGATAGAATGGATTCAGAAAATGTGGCACATATACACCATGGAATACTACACAGCCATAAAAAAGGATAAGTTCATGTCCTTTGTAGGGACATGGATGAAGGTGGAAACCATCATTCTCAGCAAACTATCACATGGACAAAAAAACCAAACACCACATGTTCTCACTCATAGGTGGGAAGTGAACAATGAGAACACATGGCACAGGAAGGGGAACATCACACACTAGGGCCTGTCGTGGGGTGGGGGGGAGGGGGGAGGGATAGCGTTAGGAGATATACCTAATGTAAATGATGAGTTAATGGGTGCAGCACACCAACATGGCACATGTATACATATGTAACAAATCTGCACGTTGTGTACATGTACCCTAGAACTTAAAGTATAATTTTAAAAAAAAAGGTAATTTGTCAGCCAGGCGCGGTGGCTCACGCCTGTAATCCCAGCACTTTGGGAGGCCGAGGTGGATGGATCATGAGGTCAGGAGATTGAGACTATCCTGGCTAACACGGTGAAACCCCGTCACTACTAAACATACAAAAAATTAGCTGGGTGTGGTGGCGGGCACCTGTAGTCCCAGCTACTCGGGAGGCTGAGGCAGGAGAATGGCATGAACCTGGGAGGCAGGGCTTGCAGTGAGCAGAGATCGTGCCACTGCACTCCAGCCTGGGTGACAGAGCGAGACTCTGTCTCCAAAAAAAAAAAAAAAAAAAAAGGTAATTTATCTCATACCAATGAAGCAGAATAGAAAGTCCAAAAATTGACCGACACCTCTATGGTAATTAATTTTTGATAAATATTAATGCAATTCAAAGGAGAAGTAAGTCTTTTCAACAAACGGTGCTAGCACAAGTATCCAAATGCAAAAAAAATAGCTCTTTGAGCTGTACCTCACACCATATACAAAAATTCACTTGAAATGGAATACAGACCTAAGTATAACCAAAATTATAGAAGTTCCAGAATAAGACATATGAGAAATCTTAGCAAGCTTGAATTAGTCAAAGATTTCTTACATAGGATACAAATAGCACAATTACAAAAGATTCATAAATACCTTATATCAAAATTAAATGTTTTGCTCTTTAAAGGATACTATTAAAACACTGTTAATAAAATAAAAAATTAAGCCACAGGGTGGGAGAAATATTTGCAAAGCATATATTTGATGAAAGACTTGTAAAAATAAAATGTAAGAACCTCTTTCAACTAAATAATAAGAACACATGCAACTCAATTTTTAAATAGCAATAGTTTTAAGTAGACAATATGCCAACAAAAAAAAATGTATGGCAAATTAGCCAAGAAAAAAACTCAACATTATTGCTCATTAGGGAAATGCAAGTAAAACCACAATGAGAGAACCTTGCATATCCATTAGAGTGGATAAAATTCAAACTGATAAAACCAAAGTTTGGCAAGGATGTTGGAACACCTGCAACTAAAATAAACTGTTGGTGGGAATACAAAATGGTACAATCATTTGGGGAAAAGTGTGGCAGTGTTTTATAAAGAAAAACATGTATTACCATTTGACTCAAGAAACATGAAAATACATGTCCATGCAAAGACTTGAATTTAAATCATCAAGGGAGCATTATTTTTTTATCAACCACCATCTGAAAACAATTCAAATATCAATCTTCTATGGATAAACAGATTGTAGTATGTCCATATAATGGAATATTAATCAGCAATAAAAGAACCATCTACTGAAATACTTAGTAATTCAGGAATCTCAAAACACTAGGTTAAGTCAAATAAGTCAGACAAAAAGACTACACATTTTATATACATATATATAATATATATAATTTATATATTAATATATAATTTATATATTATAACAAAAACTACACATTATATATTATAATATACTATATATTAATATATAATATATCAATATACAATTTATATATTAAAACATATATTATATATGGTTTAAAATTTTATACATATATTTAAAATTATATATAATATATAACTATATATTATACATAAACTATGTATATAGTTTATGCATATAAAAACAGAAATACATGTACTTTATGTGAGTGTGTGTATATTGTGTGAGGTGTGTGTGTGTGATATATATATATATATATATATATATATATATATGTTTGTTTAGGGTGCTATTTCAAATCAGAGAGAAAAAGTAATCACCAATAAGTGACAATCACCAATTAGATATACATTTATAGAAAATAAAGTTACAGTCTCACATTACACTATAGATAAATAAGATATGTTTATATCTTATATATGTTTAATATATATATTATATAATATATGTTTATATTGATCTTTTATATAAATATATATATTTACATGAAATATTTTTAGAGTTCAAACTATAGCATTAAAAAAGACACCCCTGTTTATGGACTGGAAGTCAATATTGTTACAATGTCTATACCACTCACAATGATCTAGAGATTCAATTAAATCCCTACAATTTCCCTACAATGAAATCCCTACAAAAGTCCCAATGGCATTTTTTACAAAAATAGAAAGAATAGAAACAGAAAAAACCATCCTAAATGTATATGAAACCATAAAAGAAATAGAAAAAACAATCCTAAAATATATATGAAACCACAAAAGACCCCAAATAGCCAAAGTAATCTTGAGAAAGAAGAATAAAGTTGGAGGCATAACATTCCCTGACTTTAAAATATATCACAAAGCTACTAATCAAAACAGTATGTTACTATCTTAAAGACAGACATACAGACAAATAGAACAGAATAGAGAACCCAGAAATAAACTGCAGAATACATGGTGAACTGATCTTCCACAAGGTGACAAGAATACACAATAAGGAAAGAATAAGTCTCAACAAATGGTGTTGGGAAAACTGGATATACACATGCAAAACAATGAAAATGGAACGTTGTCTTACAACACACACAAAAATCAACTTAAAATGAATTAAACAAATAAATATAAAAACTGAGGCTGTAAAACTTTTAGAAGAAAACATAGGGGAAAAGCTTTAGGGCACTGGCCTTGGCAATGATTTAATGGATATGACATCAAAAGCACAGAAAAAATCAAAAATAAGTTAGTGGGACTACATCAAACTAAAAAGTGTCTACACAGCAATAAAAACAATCAGTGAAGTGAAAAGGAAAACTATGGAATGGAAGAAAATATTTGCAAACCATATATCTGATAAGGTGGGGGTGATAATGTCTAAAATATATAGTGCAGGAAATATATAGAGAAGTCCTATAATTTATAGCAAAACAATATCAAACAACCTCATTAATATATGGGTAAAAGACATACAAATGGCCATGAGTATATGAAAAAATGCTCAATATCACTAATTATCAGGAAAATGCAGATCAAAACTGCAACAAGATATCATTTTATGCCAATCAGGATGGCTATCATCAAAAAAACAAAAGACAAGTAGTGTTGGTGAGGATATGGAGAAATTGGAAACCTTGCATACTCTCAGTGGGAATGTGAAATGCTTCAGCTACTATGAAAAACAATGTGGAGGTTTCTCAAAAAAATTAAAATAAAATTACTGAATGATCCAGAATCCCACCTCTGAGTATTTCCACAAAAGAACAAAAATCAGAAACTTGAAGAGCTACTAGCACTACTATGTTCATTGTAGCACTATTACATTTATATAATAGCCAAGATGTAGGAACAACCTCAATGTCTATCGGGAAATAAATGAATATAGAATGTGTGCAATACATATGCAATGGAATACTATTCAGCCTTACAAAAGAAGAAAACTGTAACACACGACAACATGGATGAAACTTGGGGACATTACGCTAAGTAAAATAAACCAGTCACACAAACACTGAATGATCCCACTTATATGAGGTATCTAAAATAATCACATCCATAGATTCAAAAAGTGAAATGGTGGTTGCCAGGGGCTGAATAGATAGGGAAATGGGAAGTTACTAATCAATGGGCATAACATTTCCATTAAACCAGATGAAAAAACTCTGCTGTACATCATTGTACCTACAGTGAACAATACTGCATTATACACTTTAAAAAATTGAGAGGGAAGATCTCATGTTTAGTGTTCATTCTTACCACAAGAAAACAAAAATTTTTAAAAAGAAGAATAAAACAAAAAGTTATAGTGTTATAATAGTGTTAAAAAGTAGATTGGTGGTTGCCTGGGGCCAACAGCATGGGGAAGGAATTCAGTGCAAAAGGGAATGAAGGATTTGTGGGGGGGGTGGAAACACTCATATCATGATTGTAGTGGTAATAACACACAATACATATACATCAAGATCCATCAAAACTTTAAAACTGATTAATTTTTTGAACATAAATCACATCCCAATAAAGCAAATTTTAAAAATATATCAGAATGGCAGACATGAAATGGTCATTATTTGCTGATGACATTTGTTTACATAAGAACTCCAAGAAATCAATAAGATAAGTAAATTCAACATTGTTGTTGACATTTCAACAAGATTATCTGACAATAACATAAAACCTTGTTATACCATAATCAATGTGAAAGTGCAACATAACAAAGGAATACATGAGAAAAAGCTTTCAAGGACTCACAATAGCAAAGATATGGAATCAACCTAAATGCCCCTCAGTGGAAGACTGAAGAAAATGTGATCCATACACACATGGTCCATATACACCATGGAACACTATGCAGCCATAAAAAAGAACAAGATTACCTCCTTAGCAGGAATATGATAAAACATACTGTATTAGTTATCTATTGCTGCTTAACACATCATCCCCAAAATTTTACTGCTTAAAACACAAATATTTATTATCTCTTACTGTTTCTGAGAGTCAGGAATCTGGAAAGGCTTAGCTCCAGATTCTGGCTTAGGATTTCCTGTAAGTTTGCAGTCAAAGTGTTGGCCAGGCTACAGTTTCTGAAGACTCAGCTGGGGTCGAATGATCTGCTGCCATGTTCATTCATGTGGCTGATTGGCAAAAGACTTCAGTGTCTCACAATATGGGTCTCTGGATAAAGCTACTTATTACATAGCTTCCACCAGAGCAAGTAAAATGTGCAGGCATAAGATTGAGAAAGAGAGAACCCAAGATGGAATCCACAGTTGTTTCATAACCTACTCTCAGAAGTGACATGCCATCACTTTTGTTATGGTCTATTTGTTTAGAAGTGAATTATTTAGTATAGCCCACATTCAAGGAAGAAGAGATTACACAAGGTAATCAATACCAAAAGGTAGGGATCACTGGGAGCCCTCTCAAAGGCTGACTACCAAAGACACCCTTAAAAATTAAAAGAGGAGACGCTAACAAGGGGAAAATATTTGCAACACATGTGATAAACAAAGAAAGTATCCAGAATACATAAAGAATTCAAAGAAAGCAAAAAGAAAAAGGCAAATAATTCAGATAAAAATAAGCAAATTAACAGAACAGCCCAAATATATGTCTGGTAAATATCTATCTGGAAAGTTGCCTGATCTCACTTATAATCAGAAATAATGTGAAATAAAAATAAACCACACAAATAATTTCATACCCATTCTATTAGCAAAAACTAACAAGCCTACCAATACTTGGCAAGGATGTGAGGACATAAAGAGTCTCATATCCTTCAAATAGAAATGTAAACCAGTAAAATCATTTTGGAGAACAATCTGGCAATTTCTAATAAAGTTGACAATGGAAATACTCTATGGCTCAGCAGTTCTAATCATTGATACATACCTTGGACAAACTCCTATACATGTGTCCCAGACAAGAGTCTTTTCCAAACAAGTAAATAATGTTCCCTGCAACCTTATTTGTTTGTACAAAATTCTGGAAACATTCTAAATATTCATCAATGAGGGAGTAGATGAATAAACAATTCATAAAAATGAATACCACATATCCAATACAACAAATAAACTAAATGCTGAGGCCAGCTCAGTCGTGGAGATGCTAACCCAGCGATGCTAGAGGAATTAAAGACAAACACATAGAAATACAGAGTGTGGAGTGGGAAATCAGGGGGCTGAGAGCCTTCAGAACTCAGATCCACAAACAGAGTCTTACCTACATGTTTACTGACAGCAAGTCAGTGATCAGCATTGTTTGTATAGATTATAGATAAACTAAAATGGGAAACAAAGAGATGGGCTGAAACAAAGGGTGGGGCTCTGACTAGTTATCTGCAGCAGGAACATGTCCTTAAAGCACAGATCACTCATGCTATTGTTTCTGGCTTAGGAACACCTTAAGTGGTTTTCTGCCCTCAGTAGGCCAGGTGTTCCTTGCCCTCATTCCAGTAACCCACAACCTTCAGTGTGGGTGTTATGGCCATCACAAACATGTCACAGTGCTACAGAGATTTTGTTTATGGCCAGTTTTGGGGCCAGTTTATGGTCAGATTTGGGGGCCTGTTCTCAACATGTTCCCCCTTTTTGTTTTTGCAAGATGATAAAAGCAAAGGTGGCTTTATCGTGGTGAGCTACTTCTCACAGGAGTTGGGATCTGCATCTGCAGACTATACAAAGACAACACAGATTGAAAGCACAACCATCATTGAAATCATAGAGCCTCCAAGTGTTTTTATCCATTTTAATAGGTTACTAGCTGCTAATCTGTCTGCAGCTCCTTCAAGCACTCCAGTTCCTGGCATTAAGGTCAGGTGTGCCTGGGAGGCTTTATATATTTGTACTTTTAATTGCACAATATCCAAAAGCAAGTTTGCAGAGTGTCCTTCTAGATGCTTTTTTATTCTTTCCCAAATTTTGATATTATTAAGAGCCATTAATAGTTTCCACAAATCCTTATGCTTAGCTCCTACAGCAGGCCATATCATTTGTGGTTGAGGTATCAGTATACCGCCATGTTTCCAGATAATAGGAACTCTTGTCATACTTCTTATCATTTCTACCATCTGACCATTTTGTTTAGACCAGCTGAACATAGTGTGGCCATGGCATGCAGACTGAGAGGTGCAATTTAAGCTAAACATCCCCTTAGAGGACCAATCAATAATGATTCCATAGGAATCATTGCACAGCACCTCTGCCTGTTCTGCAATGCAATCTTCCTAAACAAGTACATTTATTATTTCTGGCCACTTCTGTTTACAAACAGGTTTTTGAGGGTGGTATGCCTCAATTATAGGAGCAGATTTATTATGGTAAATACTGAGATCAGAAAGTGTGTATAACTGTGTCATAGAGTGATAACATCCAGGCATTATTGCCAGCCAAGATTGATAAATATGCCCAATAAGTATAATTGTTCTCTGTGCCAGTCCTTGTTGAAGGAACACTCATGGCAATGGTGATCACCACTATCATAGCTATCATTAAATTACTCATTGTGACTGGTTGTCCCGCTTTCCTCAGATTTTCTTCTGCCATCTGTGACAGCTTCTTGATCTGTCCCCAGGTAGGTAGCTGTGTTTGACGGGTGTTGCTTGTGACAGTTGGGGTCCTCCTCAGCGTCAGCTTCAACATGGCTGCAACTGGGGGGTCCTTGGGATCCTCCTGGAATCTCTTCCTCAGCATCTGGCTCATGATAAGGTTTCAGGTATCTTGATGGTATCCAAATCAGCTGCTGGTTCTGGCCTGGAGAAACACAAGCATAACCTCTACCCCAAGTTATTATTTTACCTACTTCCCAACTTTCTGTTATCGGATCTCTACACCTAACCAGTTGTTCTGCTTCTGTCTTTGCAGCTGGTTTCTGTAGATGCTGTTCAGCTGCTGATAGCATCTGGCCGGTAGGTAGGCTCAAAAAATTTAAAGTCAATAATGCTAGATTCAATTGCATATGGGGTGTCCCATAGTCCCTATTTCCCCCTTTTTGCTTTTGCAACTGCTGTTTCAGGGAGAGATTCATTCTTTCCACTATGGCTTGTCCTTAAGAATTACATGGGATACCAGTAATGTGTTTAATATTCCATATAGAGAAAACTGTAGCTACAGCTTGGCTAGTATATAGCCTGGGGCATTGTCCATTTTAGTAGAAGCTGGAATGCCCATCACTGGAAAACACTGCAAAAGGTGACATTTAACATGGACAGAAGACTCTCCTGATGGCACGTAGCCCAAACAAAGTGGGAAAATGTATCTACACATACATGCACATAAGCTAGTCTCCCAGATATGGGAACATGTGTGACATCCATTTGCCAAAGAGAATTAGGTTCCAATCCTTGAGGATTAACTCCTCCTGTAAAAGATGAGGAATGCACCATTTGGCAAGTTGGGCATTGCTAGATAATAGCTTTAGCTTCCTTCTAGGTAATGCTGTATCTGCGTTTGAGACCAGAGGCATTAACATGGGTTAAATTGTGAAAGTGTCTGGCATTAGACATTGCAGTAGCAACTAGGCGATCAGCCATTTGATTCCCTGCAGTCAAAGGTCTTGGGAGAGGTGTATGAGCCCTCATATGAGTAATGTAAAAAGGGTGCACTCTACTCCTAACTGTTGTTTGTAATTGGATAAATAAAGTCATCAGTTATTCACCTGTATGAAATTGTAACTGAGCATTTTCAACTAACTGTGTAGAATGAACCACATATGAAGAATCAGAAATCACATTAATAGGCATATCAAAAACAGTCAATACCTCAATTACAGCTACAAGCTCTGCTTTTTGAGCTGAAGTGTAGGACGTCAGAAAAACTTTACCTTTCGAGGCCGAATAAGAAGCTTTACCATTACTAGACCCATCTATGAAGGAATTTTCAGCACCTTCAATTGGTTTAAATTTAGTTATTTTAGGAAGAATCCAATTAATTTCAAAAATTGAAACAACTTTGTTTTAGGAAAATGGTTATCGAGAATACCCACAAAGTCAGCTAAATGGGTTGGCCAAGTAAGACTATTTATAAAAGCTTGATGTATTTGTGCCTTTGTGAGAGGGACAATAATTTTTCCAGGATCACATCCACATAATTTAACAATCTGAGTTCTCCCAGTTACTATCACAGTAGTGATTTGATCCAAATAAGGAGTTAAGAGTCCATAAATTGGTATGTGGAAGAAAAAGCCATGCTACTAAGTCCAGCTCTTGGACAATAACAACAGTAGGTGAATGCTGAGTTGAAAAAATTAGCAAATCTAGAGTCTTTTCTCGATCTATTTTATGTATTTGAGTCTTATGCACTTGTTTCTCCATTAGCTGTAATTCTGCCTCAGCCTCCTTTGTTAATTGCTGAGAGCTAGTGAGACTAGGATCTCCTCTAAGGACAGAAAATAGATTACTCATGGCATAGGTAGGAATGCCTAGAGCAGGTCGTATCCAGTTGATGTTCCCTAGTAATTTTTGAAAGTCATTTAATGTTTTTAATTGATCCCTATGTATGGTTACTTTCTGCGGCACTATTGTAGTGTCATTTACTAAGGTTCCCAAGTAGGAGTAAGGAGTAGTAGTCTGAATTTTGTCCAAAGCTATAATTAAACCAGCATGAGAAACCAAGTTTTGCAAGTGATCATAACATTGGAGTAATAGTTCTCGAGTGGGGCAGCACAAAGTATATGGTCCATATAATGAATAATGTAACACTGTGAAAATTTTTTATCAACAGGTTCAATTGCTTGCCCTACATAAGTCTGGCAAATTGTTGGACCATTTAACATGCCTTGTGGCAACACTTTCCAATGAAAACACTTAGCAGGCTGCAGGTTGTTTACCGCAGGAATTGTAAATGCAAACCGTTCACAGTCTTGCTCACCTAAAGGGATAGTAAAGAAACAGTCTTTTAAATCTATGACTATTAAAGACCAATTTTTTGGAATCATAGCAAGAGAAGGCAGTCCTGGCTGTAATGCCCCCATAGGTCGTATAACTGAATAAATGGCCCTTAAGTCAGTTAACATTCTCCATTTACCTGATTTTTTCTTAATAACAAAGACTGGAAAATTCCAGGGGGGAAAATGTTGGAGCTATGTGTTCTTTTTCTAATTGTTCAGTAACCAAGTCCTCTAAAGCCTCCAGTTTCTCTTTTACTCAGTGACCATTGTTCTATCCAAATTGGCTTATCCTTTAACCATTTTAAAGGTATAGGTTCTGGAGGCTTAACAATGGCTGCCATCAAAAATGACATCCTAAACCCCGGCAGGAACTTTGTCTTTCCGCTTGAAGTGGTTCCTTCAAACCTTGCAAATTGTTTCCTAGTCCCATACCAGGGACATACCCCATTTCATGCATCATATGTTGACTTTGAGGGCTGTATAATTGCTCTGGAATAAGAACTTGTGCTCCCCATTGTTGTAATAAATATCTTCCCCATAAATTTATAGGTACAGAGTTATAATTGGTTGAATAGTCCCAGGTTGTCCACCAGGTCCTTCACAATGCAAAATACAACTACTTTGATAAAATATAACTACTTGGATATACTTCAGGGGCTTTACCAACTCCAACTATGTTAAATTGAGCGGGTTGAATTGGCCATGCGGATGGCCAGTGCTGTAGAGAAATGATTGAAATGTCCACTCCTCTATCTACCAAACCTTTAAATTTCTTTCCCTGAATAGTTATTTCACAAGTAGGACATTTATCAGTAATTTGATTTACCCAATAAGCTGCTTTGCCTTGTTTATTTGTGCTTCCAAATCCTCGTATTCATTTAATTTCACTTTTCCCCCATTTCCACATATGGCACAATCAGGAGCTGTGCTATACGCTCCCCTAGCTCTGCTTTCCAGGGAACAGAAGTAGATACAACAGTTTGAATTTCCCCATTGTAATCTGAATCAATGACTCCTGTATGTACTTGCACTCCTTTTAAATTTAAACTAGATCTACCCAGAAGTAATCCTGCTGTCCCCACTGGCATCATCTGACTGGAGACGGCAACATTCTTTAACAGTCCCATTACAAAAAGAAA
Organism: Pongo pygmaeus; assembly: GCF_028885625.2. Taxonomy (NCBI): domain Eukaryota; kingdom Metazoa; phylum Chordata; class Mammalia; order Primates; family Hominidae; genus Pongo; species Pongo pygmaeus. The sequence goes on from NC_072376.2 coordinate 139,910,740, forward strand.
ACCTGGTCCATATTGATTAATAGCTTGTTTAAATTCTTGGAGTAGTTTAAAAGGAAAAGGCTCAAATGTAGCTATAATATTTCCCTGTTGATTTAGGGGGTGTATTCTAACAGGGAACTGCCAAGCCTCTATATCACCCTCTCTTCTAGCTTGCTGGATTCCTGCCTGAATAGAACTGAGAGCAGTCGCTTGAGGGACTGCCCAAACAGTCACTGGGGCAACTTCTTTTTGCCCAGTGTCCTCCGGAAAAGAAAGATCTGGAGGGTCAGGCCACTCTTTTTCCTCAAAATAATGAGGGGGGTGCAGAAGAGTAGGGACAAACCTCTCCCTCCTTTGCCACTTTAGCTTTAGCTGGCAAAGAAACCTGCTCTGTCACCCCTTATATTACTTCATTATACTCTTCTTTCTCCTCATCATTAGTGTGAAAAGGTTCCAAGGTAGAATGAACCAGAGCTCACACTTGTCCTATTGTTACCCTGATGCTTCTGAGCTCCGCTTCTTACTCACCATGGGGATTGCTTAAGAGTACTTGGGTGCCCCCAGCATAGTTCCACATTCTCCAACCATCACTCCGGTGACCCTTTGACCCGGGTTTGAGCCCCACGTATGGGCATCACTTGCCGAGGCCAGCTCAGTCATGGAGACCCTAACCCAGTGGCACTAGAGGAATTAAAGACACACACATAGAAATATAGAGTGTGGAGTGGGAAATCAGGCAGCTGACAGCCTTCAGAGCTGAGAGCCATGAGCAGAGTTTTACCCACGTTTACTGACAGCAAGCCAGTGATAAGCATTGTTTCTACAGATTATAGATTAACTAAAATGGGAAACAAAGGGATGGGCCAAAACAAAGGGATGGGCTCCAGCTAGTTATCTGCAGCAGGAACATGTCCTTAAGGCACAGATCACTCATGCTATTGTTGGTGGCTTAGGAATGCCTTAAGCGGTTTTCCACCCTGGGTGGGCCAGGTGTTCCTTGCCCTCATTCCAGTAAACCTACAACCTTCAGTACGGGCATCATGGTCATCACAAACATGTCACAGTGCTGCAGAAATTTTGTTTATGGCCAGGTTTGGGGCCAGTTTATTACCAGATTTGGGGGCCTGTTCCCAACACTAAAACTATGAATATCATCATATATAGATCACAAAACAATACTGAATAAAAAAGCAGATTGTAGAATAATATGTGAACCAAATGCATATACATACAAATATTTCTAATATGCACAAAGCACAATTATACCATTTATAAATGCATTAAGATAGTTAAAGTATCAAAACATGAATCATAAAGATATAGCCTAAATTCATGATAGTGACTGACTCTGGGGAAGAAAACAAAAGAGCATTATTTTAATAATAAAATTGAAAGAAAAAATGAAAACAATTTATCTTTGTTGGTTCCAGATGATATTATTTTGTTCTTTGTAACTTTCTGTATCGATTATATTTTTCACAAAATATGCCACTTGAGTACCTGGTCACCATACCCTGACAACCTAAATATGAGTAAGACATGCTCCTTATTCAAAAGAAACTTACAGTCTCATGTCAGTGAGTTCTTGATGCATAAACACCTTAAAATTCAGTGGATTAAAAGAGCACTCATTTATTCTTCTGGATTTGGGCTAAGGAAAAACAGTAACGCATGAGGCCTTTTGAAGCCTAAGTTTGTAACTGGCATGAAGTCACTTTACTGAATTTTGTTGGACAAAGCAAGTCACAATGACCATACCCAGCTTCAAGGAGTGGGAAAGATGGACCTGCACCCTAGTTTCTGTACCACTTCTTCCACTGTACTTCCATTGTGTTCTCCCAGTCCATCTTCACTCTCCCTTTTTGGTTTTAAGCTTTCTATTGGCATATCATTTCTTTCTAAAGTAGAATTGCAGTATCTTTCAGCATGAAGATTTTGGTTTCTAAAAATTATAAAGAGATTCCTGAGATGGCAGTTAATACTGAAAGTAGCTCAAAAAGAGTCACTTTTTTCAAAGTTAGATATTTCCAAAGGAAAATGCATAAAAGCAGCCTTATTTTCTTTCTTCATTCAGCTTTAAATGAAACAAAATTAAATTTATTTTAAATTTCATAATGTTTCCAATTAAACTATCATGTTAACTTGTAATAAAAGCAGTGAGGATCCTGTAAATGTCACTCCACGAATTCTTGTTCTTGCTGTAAAAAGTTTAAAGTAAACAAACAAGGGAAATGGCTATAATAAAGGAAAGAAACAACAAAACCTTAGGTTTGTATGGCTTCTTAGGTGGACAGTTATTGGTTTATTGCCACTTTATAGATGAGTTACAAACAGATTAAAAACAAAATGTCTTCAGAATTAAGATATTAAGGTAGAAAAATACTCTTAAGTATTAAGGAACAGAGAGATTAAGTGACATGCCTATTTAAGTGGAAATACCAGGCTTTCGCTTGAGGGTTTTGACTTCTCTCCCAGAATTCTTTGCACAATACCAAGCTGTAACAATAGATGAATTTGCATTTCTCTTCCTGAGTTGAAGAAAACAGTAGTAAAGAAGGATTGCCATCTATCTGAACAAGCATGACTGAAAAGACCAATGAATTTGGTAATTTTCCAAAACTCTTAGCTTAAGAAAGATTATTTTAATCAATACACAATTTTTTTCAACTTAACATTTATTTTTACCAAAAATTTTCATCTCACCCATATCAGTCTCTAATTTTTATTTAATCATCTTATTTCCATAAATATTTGTGTTCTCATCAGCTGTTGCTTCTCTCATGAGCCATACTGTTCTGTTATCTGAGAAAATCCTAAGGAGTCTATTTCAGTATGTTTGGCAGTACTATGATTTCCAATAACTCACCAAAAAAAGAAAAAGAGCTCATCAATTTTAGTCATCTAGTGAAGAAGGTAATTTCAAAGATGTCTTTTCTAAGTTCTTCTTATAGTTGAGGCTTCCAATCCCATGATGATTAGTTTTATGTGTCAGTTTGACTGGGCCACAGGGTCCCCAGATAATTGATTAAACATTATTTCTGGGTGTGTCTGTGAAGGTGTTTCTGAATGAAATTAACATCTGAATCAGTAAACTGAGTAAAGCAGATTACTGTCCCCAGTGTGGGTAAAATAAAAGGCTAAGAAAGCAAGAATTATCTCCCTCTGTCTGTCTCTGAGCTGGGACATTGGTCTTCAGACTTAGATTCAGACTGGAACTTATAGTGACTCCCCTGTTCTCAGGCCTTTGGACTCAAACTGAAACTATATCATTAGTTCTCCTAAGTCTAGACCTCTCCATAACCATTTGATCCAATTGCTTAATTTATATACGTGAATTGTGTGTGTGTGTGTGTGTGTGTGTGTGTGTGTGTCTGTATCCTGTTGGTGCTGTTTCTCCTGAGAACCCTAATACAAGTCCCAAAACGGAATCCTGCACAATTCCACAACTGACTACTCAAGTAACCAATCAGCTAATATCCTGGGCTATCATTTTACTTGCATAAAACTTTTGAGTATTTCAATAACTGTCAAAAAGCTAATAATTTGGTAATTAGTAGTAATATAGGACGATAGAATATTAGGACTAGAAAAACCTAGAACCTTTTGAAACCTCTTACAGGTTATCTAAATTGAACCCCTTCATTGTAAACATAAGGAAAAAAATTATAAAAGTCAAGTGACTTACCCTGGCCAAAGTCAATTAAGGACAAAACCGTCAACCAGACATGTCTTCAGTCTTTATCCACTCTTCTTTCCACTCCACTAAATTGTTGTTTTTACAGCTGTAACTACAGTTTGCCCTGAAGTCTCTGCACTTTTTCTCATGGTCTCTCATTATGAACATAAGACACTAGAAGATGGCTAGCTGAACACAGGCAGAGGTGTAATCTACTCCCCTGTAGAATGGAATAAAGTTTAACCATATATCCTCCCAAGTAGCAGTCAGCCAGTGGTACATAGATACTAATCACTGATATTGAATGATCACACTCATAAGACCAACTTCCCAGAACAAAATTACGGTAATTATAGGTAAAGAACAGAATATATTGTACTGCCTCTACATTTATCTAGCCTCAAAAAATTTTTGCAAATATTTGAGGGATAAAGTCCTTCTTCTTGGGGTAATTTTACAGTAAGTCATAAAAGGAAGTATTAAGAAAACTAATTAATTCCATAATTCAAAGTCAGAAGCAAGTGCTTGGGATGGATAATTAAGAGCCATTTACAGAGGCAAACTCCCTGAAAGACAAAATATGCAGAAACTGAGGAATATCAAGGAACTATTCACACACTGAAAACCAAAAGAGACTTCATGCTATTCAGAGAGGGGATCTGGATCTGAGAATACAGCACAGATTACCAGCTGGATACTGTCTATTTGATGCTCTAGATTCAAATACTATTAGGTTGGTGCAAAAGTACTTGTGGTTTTTGCAAGCTCATTTACCCAGAATTTCCAGGACTTAATCTACTTAAAATTATCAAATACCCAGAATTTAGATACTAACTTCAAAAGATATCAACAATTTAAAAAATATGACCCTTCTCCAGCAACTTCCAGATGTATTCTCTTAATTTACATTCCATTAAATGAAGTAATGAGCAAATACACACACACTCACACATACACACACACACGCATATATATATAATAACAGCTCATCATAAAGTCACTGAGATAATGTCATCAGCACACACTCCAAATTATACTTCAACTATTACTATAGATTTTCATTTAAAAATTATTTATAGGGGGAGGAGCCAAGATGGCCGAATAGGAACAGCTCCGGTCTACAGCTCCCAGCGCGAGCGACGCAGAAGACCGGTGATTTCTGCATTTCCATCTGAGGTACCGTGTTCATCTCACTAGGGAGTGCCAGACAGTGGGCGCAGGTCAGTGGGTGAGCGCACCATGCGCCAGCCGAAGCAGGGGCGAGGCATTGCCTCACTCAGGAAGCGCAAGGGGTCAGGGAGTTCCCCTTCCAGGGGTGACAGACAGCACCTGGAAAATCGGGCCACTCCCACCCGAATACTGTGCTTTTCCGACGGGCTTAGGAAACGGTGCCCCAGGAGAGTATAGCCCGCACCTGGCTCAGAGGGTCCTACGCCCACGGAGTCTCGCTGATTGCTAGCACAGCAGTCTGAGATCAAACAGCAAGTCGGCAGCGAGGCTGGGGGAGGGGCGCCTGCCATTGCCCAGGCTCCCTTACATAAACAAAGCAGCCTGGAAGCTTGAACTGGGTGGAGCCCACCACAGCTCAAGGAGGCCTGCCTGCCTCTGTAGGCTCCACCTCTGGGGGCAGGGCACAGACAAACAAAAAGACAGCAGTAACCTCTGCAGACTTAAATGTCCCTGTCTGACAGCTGTGAGGAGAGCAGTGGTTCTCCCAGCACGCAGCTGGAGATCTGAGAACGGGCTGACTGCCTCCTCAAGTGGGTCGCTGACCCCTGACCCCTGAGCAGCCTAACTGGAAGGCACCCCCCAGCAGGGGCAGACTGACACCTCACACGGCCGGCCAGGTACTCCAACAGACCTGCAGCTGAGGGTTCTGTCTGTTAGAAGGAAAACTAACAGAAAGGACATCCACACCAAAAACCCATCTGTATATCACCATCATCAAAGACCAAAAGTAGATAAAACCACAAAGATGGGGAAAAAACAGAGCAGAAAAACTGGAAACTCTAAAAACCAGAGTACCTCTCCTCCTCCAAAGGAACGCAGTTCCTCACCAGCAACGGAACAAAGCTGGACGGAGAATGACTTTGACGAGCTGAGAGAAGAAGGCTTCAGACGATCAAATTACTCCGAGCTACGGGAGGATATTCAAACCAAAGGCAAAGAAGTTGAAAACTTTGAAAAAAATGTAGAAGAATGTATAACTAGAATAACCAATACAGAGCAGTGCTTAAAGGAGCTGATGGAGCTGAAAACCAAGGCTCGAGAACTACGTGAAGAATGCAGAAGCCTCAGGAGCCGATGCGATCAAATGGAAGAAAGGGTATCAGCCCTGGAAGATGAAATGAATGAAATGAAGCGAGAAGGGAAGTTTAGAGAAAAAAGAATAAAAAGAAACGAGCAAAGCCTCCAAGAAATGTGGGACTATGTGAAAAGACCAAATCTATGTCTGATTGGTGTACCTGAAAGTGACGGGGAGAATGGAAACAAGTTGGAAAACACTCTGCAGGATATTATCCAGGAGAACTTCCCCAATCTAGCAAGGCAGGCCAACATTCAGATTCAGGAAATACAGAGAATGCCACAAAGATACTCCTCGAGAAGAGCAACTCCAAGACACATAATTGTCAGATTCACCAAAGTTGAAATGAAGGAAAAAATGTTAAGGGCAGCCAGAGAGAAAGGTCGGGTTACCATCAAAGGGAAGCCCATCAGACTAACAGCGGATCTCTCGGCAGAAACCCTACAAGCCAGAAGAGAGTGGGGGCCAATATTCAACATTCTTAAAGAAAAGAATTTTCAACCCAGAATTTCATATCCTGCCAAACTAAGCTTCATAAGTGAAGGAGAAATAAAATACTTTACAGACAAGCAAATGCTGAGAGATTTTGTCACCACCAGGCCTGCCCTAAAAGAGCTCCTGAAGGAAGCGCTAAACATGGAAAGGCACAACCGGTACCAGCCACTGCAAAATCATACCGAAATGTAAAGACCATCGAGACTAGGAAGAGACTGCATCCAACTAACGAGCAAAATATCCAGCTAACATCATAATGACAGGATCAGATTCACGCATAACAATATTAACTTTAAATGTAAATGGACTAAATGCTCCAATTAAAAGACACAGACTGGCAAATTGGATAAAGACTCAAGACCCATCAGTGTGCTGTATTCAGGAAACCCATCTCACGTGCAGAGACACACATAGGCTCAAAATAAAAGGATGGAGGAAGATCTACCAAGCAAATGGAAAACAAAAAAAGGCAGGGGTTGCAATCCTAGTCTCTGATAAAACAGACTTTAAACCAACAAAGATCAAAAGAGACAAAGAAGGCCATTACATAATGGTAAAGGGATTAATTCAACAAGAAGAGCTAACTATCCTAAATATATATGCACCCAATACAGGAGCACCCAGATTCATAAAGCAAGTCCTGAGTGACCTACAAAGAGACTTAGACTCCCACACATTAATAATGGGAGACTTTAACACCCCACTGTCAACATTAGACAGATCAACAAGACAGAAAGTCAACAAGGATACCCAGGAATTGAACTCAGCTCTGCACCAAGCGGACCTAATGGACATCTACAGAACTCTCCACCCCAAATCAACAGAATATACATTTTTTTCAGCACCACACCACACCTATTCCAAAATTGACCATATACTTGGAAGTAAAGCTCTCCTCAATAAATGTAAAAGAACAGAAATTGTAACAAACTGTCTCTCAGATCACAGTGCAATCAAGCTAGAACTCAGGATTAAGAATCTCACTCAATACCGCTCAACTACGTGGAAACTGAACAACCTGCTCCTGAATGACTACTGGGTACATAACGAAATGAAGGCAGAAATAAAGATGTTCTTTGAAACCAACGAGAACCAAGACACAACATACCAGAATCTCTGGGATGCATTCAAAGCAGTGTGTAGAGGGAAATTTATAGCACTAAATGCCCACAAGAGAAAGCAGGAAAGATCCAAAATTGACACCCTAACATCACAATTAAAAGAACTAGAAAAGCAAGAGCAAACACATTCAAAATCTAGCAGAAGGCAAGAAATAACTAAAATCAGAGCAGAACTGAAGGAAATAGAGACACAAAAAACCCTTCAAAAAATAAATGAATCCAGGAACTGGTTTTTTGAAAGGATCAACAAAATTGATAGACTGCTAGCAAGATTAATAAAGAAAAAAAGAGAGAAGAATCAAATAGATGCAATAAAAAATGATAAAGGGGATATCACCACCGATCCCACAGAAATACAAACTACCATCAGAGAATATTACAAACACCTCTATGCAAATAAACTAGAAAATCTAGAAGAAATGGATAAATTCCTCAACACATACACCCTCCCAAGACTAAACCAGGAAGAAGTTGAATCTCTGAATAGACCAATAACAGGAGCTGAAATTGTGGCAATAATCAATAGCTTACCAACCAAAAAAAGTCCAGGACCAGATGGGTTCACAGCCGAATTCTACCAGAGGTACAAGGAGGAGCTGGTACCATTCCTTCTGAAACTATTCCAATCAATAGAAAAAGAGGGAATCCTCCCTAACTCATTTTATGAGGCCAGCATCATCCTGATACCAAAGCCTGGCAGAGACACAACAAAAAAAGAGAATTTTAGACCAATATCCTTGATGAACATTGATGCAAAAATCCTCAATAAAATACTGGCAAACAGAATCCAGCAGCACATCAAAAAGCTTATCCACCATGATCAAGTGGGCTTCATCCCTGGGATGCAAGGCTGGTTCAATATACACAAATCAATAAATGTAATCCAGCATATAAACAGAACCAAAGACAAAAACCACATGATTATCTCAATAGATGCAGAAAAGGCCTTTGACAAAATTCAACAACCCTTCATGCTAAAAACTCTCAATAAATTAGGAATTGATGGGACGTATCTCAAAATAATAAGAGCTATTTATGACAAACCCACAGCCAATATCATACTGAATGGGCAAAAACTGGAAGCATTCCCTTTGAAAACTGGCACAAGACAGGGATGCCCTCTCTCGCCACTTCTATTCAACATAGTGTTGGAAGTTCTGGCCAGGGCAATTAGGCAGGAGAAGGAAATCAAGGGTATTCAATTAGGAAAAGAGGAAGTCAAATTGTCCCTGTTTGCAGATGACATGATAGTATATCTAGAAAACCCCATTGTCTCAGCCCAAAATCTCCTTAAGCTGATAAGCAACTTCAGCAAAGTCTCAGGATACAAAATCAATGTGCAAAAATCACAAGCATTCTTATACATCAATAACAGACAAACAGAGAGCCAAATCATGAGTGAACTCCCATTCACAATTGCTTCAAAGAGAATAAAATACCTAGGAATCCAACTTACAAGGGATGTGAAAGACCTCTTCAAGGAGAACTACAAACCACTGCTCAAGGAAATAAAAGAGGACACAAACAAATGGAAGAGCATTCCATGCTCATGGGTAGGAAGAATCAATATCATGAAAATGGCCATCCTTCCCAAGGTAATTTACAGATTCAATGCCATCCCCATCAAGCTACCAATGACTTTCTTCACAGAATTGGAAAAAACTACTTTAAAGTTCATATGGAACCAAAAAAGAGCCCGCATCGCCAAGTCAATCCTAAGCCAAAAGAACAAAGCTGGAGGCATCACACTACCTGACTTCAAACTATACTACAAGGCTACAGTAACCAAAACAGCATGGTACTGGTACCAAAACAGAGATATAGATCAATGGAACAGAACAGAGCCGTCAGAAATAATGCCACATATCTACAAGTATCTGATCTTTGACAAACCTGACAAAAACAAGAAATGGGGAAAGGATTCCCTATTTAATAAATGGTGCTGGGAAAACTGGCTAGCCATATGTAGAAAGCTGAAACTGGATCCCTTCCTTACACCTTATACAAAAATCAATTCAAGATGGATTAAAGACTTAAATGTTAGACCTAAAACCATAAAAACCCTAGAAGAAAACCTAGGCATTACCATTCAGGACATAGGCATGGGCAAGGACTTCATGTCTAAAACACCAAAAGCAATGGCAACAAAAGCCAAAATTGACAAATGGGATCTAATTAAACTAAAGAGCTTCTGCACAGCAAAGGAAACTACCATCAGAGTGAACAGGCAACCTACAAAATGGGAGAACATTTTCGCAACCTACTCATCTGACAAAGGGCTAATATCCAGAATCTACAATGAACTCCAACAAATTTACAAGAAAAAAACAAACAACCCCATCAAAAAGTGGGCGAAGGACATGAACAGACACTTCTCAAAAGAAGACATTTATGCAGCCAAAAGACACATGAAAAAATGCTCACCATCACTGGCCATCAGAGAAATGCAAATCAAAACCACAATGAGATACCATCTCACACCAGTCAGAATGGCAATCATTAAAAAGTCAGGAAACAACAGGTGCTGGAGAGGATGTGGAGAAATAGGAACACTTTTACACTGTTGGTGGGACTGTAAACTAGTTCAACCCTTGTGGAAGTCAGTGTGGCGATTCCTCAGGGATCTAGAACTAGAAATTCCATTCGACCCAGCCATCCCATTACTGGGTATATACCCAAAGGACTATAAATCATGCTGCTATAAAGACACATGCGCACGTATGTTTATTGCCGCATTATTCACAATAGCAAAGACTTGGAACCAAGCCAAATGTCCAACAATGATAGACTGGATTAAGAAAATGTGGCACATATACACCATGGAATACTATGCAGCCATAAAAAATGATGAGTTCATGTCCTTTGTAGGGACAGGGATGAAATTGGAAATCATCATTCTCAGTAAACTATCGCAAGAACAAAAAACCAAACACCGCATATTCTCACTCATAGGTGGGAAATGAACAATGAGAACACATGGACACAGGAAGGGGAACATCACACTTTGGGGACTGTTGTGGGGTGGGGGGAGAGGGGAGGGATAGCATTGGGAGATATACCTAATGCTAGATGACAAGTTGGTGGGTGCAGCGCACCAGCATGGCACATGTATACATATGTAACTTACCTGCACATTGCGCACATGTACCATAAAACCTAAAGTATAATAATAATAATAATAATCATAATAAAAGAAAAAAAAAGAAATTAAAAAAAAAAGAAATAAGAATAAATTTGCTCTTAAAGAAGAAATAAAATATAAGTAGCTTTATTGTCAAAAAAAATTATTTATAGCAATTTCCTTTGTTTGCATGCTTCTGATGTATGGTGTCTGAGTCAAAAGATAAAAGAATCCCACTACTTCTACATTAAATTTGGAAAGTAGTATTAATTTCCTTTAAATTTGTGTTCATCATATTGTTGTCTTACAAAGCATTGGCAACAACCAATGATCAAAAAGAAATGGGACTTTTTTGCTGGAGAAGTAGAATTAGGCCCTGAATCTTACCACCTCCACACATACACACATACATCTGTCCTCCACACACATATCTACACATGTCCTAACACTCTCTAAGGCTAACCCTCACTCCAATTTCCTCTTGTAAATGCCAAGATGGAGGCAGAGTTCAGTTTGATTTCTGTGGTATTTGTTTTTAACAACTGAACTCAAACCTACCTTAATTATGGCCACCATAAATGAATTAAATTAGAAGAATTTGCTGAGAAAACCAATTTTCTGACAGTCCTAAATGTGAGTATTACTAAGCCCACTAAAAAGCCTTCATTTTGGTATAATATTCTACTTGCATCATCTAGAAGGGAACACAGAATAAAGAACTCATTAAAGAAATAGTTGATCCAGTGTAGTTTACAACATATCCTGAGTAGATGAGTGTGGCGAGGAGGCATACTGGACACTGGGACCAACTACATCCAGAAGTGAAAAATGGCCACAGATTATGCCTAAGTAGATAATCCACAGATGAACAATAGATAATTAGTTATACTGATAATAATGTAGCAACTACTTATTTCTCTAGTTTAATAATATTTGTACATAAAACTCACCAACAAAGGAGAACATACACATTGAATGCAGCTACAAGTGACCATTTCACAAAAATGCTTTCAATGTTTAAAAATAAAACCCTATCTTCACTTACCTACTCTCATTCTGCTCAAGATACTTCCCCACAACTTCAGATTCTCACTCACCAAATGCCCTTCGTATCACATGTGTTCATCCTACTTAAACTGGCTGAGTAAGGCTGTACTTTATGTGTATTAGGTAATTCTTTCCTATGATACTTGCCAAAAAATATGTTTTCTTTTGTCTTAAGTTTCTTCAGGTTAGATTCTAGTTGGGAGATATCACTCAAACTGCTATATTTATTTATTTTGACACTCAAAAATAATTTTACTTGCTACAGACTGGAAATATAATTTAAACATCTGCTGCCGAAACACCTGTCTTTGATACAAGGCATACTCATTGGCACAGTAATAAGCACTCCCAAAAATAAATACATAACACACACTCTAAACACATTTGTACCACACGTTGAAAAATAAAAGGAACAGATTTCCTTTTGGATCATGGATAAATGTATCATTTCCCTGGATAACAAGGCTCAGCCAATTTGTCAAAATTATTGAGTTCAAAGTAGAAAGTGTTTTTTTTTAGCCTACTGGATTTTTGATATTTGAATTTAATATAATAAAGAGGCCTTAAATAGCCTTCTTGTTCATGTTGTCACTCTGAAAATAAGAACTATAAGCACCTGCTTTTAAATTGCTCCCCACATGTTCCCAGAAAGCCAGAGAGATCTAAGCCAAAGAGCTCACCCCTTGCCTTCTATCTCATTCATGAATTTCTAGAGCTCCAACTAAAATTGAAAGTAATTTACATCTGCAATATTCAGACTCAATTAAATTTCATGTTCAATCTACACCCCCCAGAAATGTTGAAGTTATGAAGGCATTATGAACTTATAATACCAGGCAAATTCCAGGCAGCCCTGTGACCTCATTCCAAGTGGAATTCTTAAGTTAATGAAGCTAAGAGTACTTGCTCTCTACCACGTTGCAAATAACTAGATGCAAGCCCTGGACTCTACTATGGCTTCATCTGTAGCTCTGCTATTTATCTTCGAAAATCAGCAAGAGATAAAAGTTCCTTTTTTAACACTTAATAAGCAGCAAGCATACATTCAAAAGAACTGTCTTCTATACATTATCCTGGAAAGTCTTCGTATCTTTTAAAAGAAAAGTGATTTCACAGATGCACTTGAATAAATAAAGAAAATTTTCAGTTGCCTGAAAAAAATATCTCTTTAGTCAATGAACCAGAAACAATGACTGCTTGAAAAAAACATGGCCTGTTCAGTTTTGAAAGTCCTGTTAACCACTCCACTGAGCTCTACTCTAGAATCAAAATCTTAAGTCTTTTCTGTTCCTGTCATGTATTGTCGAAACAAAAATATTCATAAAAACACTCTATCTTTTTTTCATATGAAAGTACTAGAGTCATACATATGGGGTTCATAATTAAATTTAAATAACACTCATTTTGTCTTAACATTTTATTGTCATTTTAACTTTTACATTAATCTATAGATTTACACTGTGCTTATTATTATTAGCTTATGTGTTCAGATTTCTTAGGGGTATTATGTGACATTTTAAATTTAATATAAATTAGAAATATTCCGTACTCTCCACCACAGTCAGAAGTCCATGTTGTTACTTAGACGTCTCCATCTCTCCTGTCAAACAACCAAATCAAGTCAACAGGTGTGAGCTTGAAAAGCAGCCTTAGTCATCCCAAACTGCACTCCCCTATCTGCTTGGTGCTCATAGCTCTACTCCCCTTTAGTTTTCCCCAGTTCAGCTTTGACTCCTGGTCTTCTTACTGTGTGGTTCTTGGTTATTGCTAAATCACTTAAAGCTATTTTTTCGTTGATCTCCTCCTTCATCCTGAGTGATTCTAAACTCTCACTCCTTCTGCTGGCTCCTCCATTTCCAGTTTGAAGAGATCTTGTTATTTTACATGATTTTTAGATAACTAGGATGACTTAATAGTCACTTCAGTTCTTACGGAGATAGGCTTATTTTTAGCAAGTAGCCAAAAAATATAAATTATATGTTGAGTAAGTTGTCTATACACACATATATGGCTTTTTCCAAGCCACAATCAGTCCATTGAGCTATCACAGCCTACATTTTATATATAAACGTGTGTCATCTTGGCTCACTGCAACCTCTGCCTCCTGCGCCTCCCGGGTTCAAGCGATTCTCATGCCTCAGCCTACCAAGTAGCTTGGATTACAGGTGTGTGCCACCATGCCCAGCTAATTATTGTATTTTTAGTAGAGACAGAGGTTTCACCATGTTGGCCAGGCTGGTCTCGAATGCCTGACCTCAAGTGATCTTCTGGCCTCAGTCTCCAAAATTGTTGGTATTACAGGCGTGAGCCACCATGCCTGGTCAAAAAAAATTTTTAATGATTTTCCTAAAATACATTTTCTATGTGATTCAGCCTAAATGGGGTAAATAAAACACATCCAGTATTATCCAGGACTTCACCACACATACACACAAAGTAAGGGACAGATTTTTGGCTTCATGACAGCTACTAGCAAATTTCCTAATCTCTTATTACTTATTTCCCCAAAATGTGGTTCACTAACATTCCACGAGAAAATGCTCAATTTAAATCTTAAACCTAAGGTTTGTAACAATCTTCATTGCTATTTTTAAGGGTATGGCTTATTTGATTTCAGTAATGTGGTAATAACTACTCTATGCACAACACAGCCAATTTAGAACCAATTTTTATAATTTTTATTTTTCCAATTTAAGATCACTAGGTATAAACTGAGTTAGTCTAAGTGGAAAGAGTCTAACATCAGTTGCTATTTAAATCCTGAAATACTGTCATCTGTTGCTTTATAATTTGTGCCAAATTACTTCAGCCCAAAGCAAAGCATATGAAATTCTCATTATTAAATTTGCATATACTGAAGTTATTACTAAACTTTGTTTTTTTTTAACTTAATTATGTCTTCTCTTTTTTTCTTAATTATTATTATACTTTAAGTTTTAGGGTACATGTACACAATGTGCTGGTTAGTTACATATGTATACATGTGCCATGCTGGTGTGCTGCACCCATTAACTCGTCATTTAGCATTAGGTATATCTCCTAATGCTATCCCTTCCCCCTCCCCCCATCCCACAACAGTCCCCAGAGTGTGATGTTCCCCTTCCTGTGTCCATGTGTTCTCATTGTTCAATTCCCATCTATGAGTGAGAACATGCGGTGTTTGCTTTTTTGTCCTTGCGATAGTTTACTGAGAATGATGATTTCCAATTTCATCCATGTCCCTACAAAGGACATGAACTCATCATTTTTTATGGCTGCATAGTATTCCATGGTGTATATATGCTACATTTTCTTAATCCAGTCTATCATTGTTGGACATTTGGATTGGTTCCAAGTCTTTGCTATCGTGAAGAGTGCCGCAATAAACATACGTGCGCATGTGTCTTTATAGCAGCATGATTTATAGTCCTTTGGGTATATACCCAGTAATGGGATGGCTGGGTCAAATGGTATTTCTAGTTCATGGATTAAAGACTTAAATGTTAGACCTAAAACCATAAAAACCCTAGAAGAAAACCTGGACACTACCATTCAGGATGTAGGCATGGGCAAGGACTTCATGTCTAAAACACCAAAAGCAATGGCAACAAAAGCCAAAATTGACAAATGGGATCTAATTAAACTAAAGAGCTTCTGCATAGCAAAAGAAACTACCATCAGAGTGAACAGGCAACCTACAAAATGGGAGAAAATTTTCACAACCTACTCATCTGACAAAGGGCAATATCCAGAATCTACAATGAACTCCAACAAATTTACAAGAAAAAAAACAAACAACCCCATCAAAAAGTGGGCGAAGGACATGAACAGACACTTCTCAAAAGAAGACATTTATACAGCCAAAAGACACATGAAAAAATGCTCATCATCACTGGCCATCAGAGAAATGCAAATCAAAACCACAATGAGATACCATCTCACCCCAGTTAGAATGGCAATCATTAAAAAGTCAGGAAACAATAGGTGCTGGAGAGGATGTGGAGAAATAGGAACACTTTTACACTGTTGGTGGGACTGTAAACTAGTTATTACTAAACTTTGAAACATTAAATATGATATGGTTACAGTTTAGTGCAAACTTATGAACATTGGTAAGAACAGAAAAGAAGTTAATATATCATCTATAGATATAAATATAAAGTGAAATATATTCCTGCTATAATTCCACTACTAATGGAGAACAGAAAATTCAAACAGGCCCATTAACAACAAAGACATTATAAAAGGTGGAATCCTCTTCAAAATATCCAACAGAAACCCATACTTTATTAAAAATTAGGTGTTCACCAAGCAACTATTCATTGTATGAACTTGAATTTGCCCAACCTTGGGTGTTGGAGGTTCTTGGTATCATAATAAGATTAATTTTTTATAAACACATCAACACATATTCAAATAAACATTTTTGTCTCCTAATATTTCATATAAGGATAATCTTGGTAGGTCATAAACTTATTTCAAAAATATAACTTAAATGAGTTTTGTAATTAATGTAGAATGACCTTCATAGTCAATAGAAATTCAAATATTATTACTTTGAAGTCACCTCTTAAAAATCTTGCAGCCATAAAATTATAAAGATAAAATATATCTTTAAATGTTCTAGTCACATATCTCATGTTATAGATGAAAAAGGAAAGAAAGTCTAAAGAAGATAAATAATTTGCTTAATGTTATAGACTTAGTTATACTTGTAAAACCAGGACTATTATCTAGAACTAATTACTAGATCCAGAAATAAATTATAATATTACCTGAAGCTCTTTAATATCTCTTATTTCTGTGTAAAAAATATTTGCTAGGTTGAATAAGCAACAGATTTCATTTGATTAACAGTGATCTTCAAATAATTTTCAAACTCACACAACTGAAGATTAGTAACAAAAATACCCACAAAGGTAATCAAATACATGTAATAAAATAATAATAAATTTTTGCCTTGACTTTGAAGATAAACAAACAAATGGAAGGTGTGGGAGGAGGAAGCGCTGGTTGGGATATGTAATAAGCAAAACTGAGACAGGGCTCTTAGAGAGTACAGCATACAGACTCTATTGACAGAGGAATGGGAATACAATTGTGCTATAAAATGGTGCTTTCAGATGCCCTTGCCTTTAAAAATTTGTATTTCTATTTCTAAGAAATGCCCGTGTTCATTGCAAACAACTGGAAAAACATAAAAAGAATAAGGTTGAGGAATATCATCTATACCTCTATTACCCAGAGATAACCACTGCCAATATTTTTATATATGTTGTTTTCTATTTATCATTTTTATAAACATATATGGTAAAATTGCATCACATTGTATGATTATTTGATACCTGGGTTTTAAAATGTATTGTAGTATTGTGATTCTTTATTTCCTTGTCACTAAAAATTATTCTAAAAACATAATTTTTAATGGCTGCATAATATTTTATCATATGACTCTTCCATAATTATTTTCTTTTTGATGGTCATTTAAATTTCTTCTTCTCCTTCTCCTCTTTCTCCTTCTCTACCTCCTCTTCCTCCTCACCATGTGACGCACCTGCTCCCCCTTCATCTTCCATCATGATTATAAGCTTCTGAGGCCCTCATCAAAAGTAGATGCCAGCCAGCACTAGGCTTCTTATACAGATCACAGAACCTTGAGCCAAATAAACCTCTTTTCTTTATAAATAACCCAGCCTCGGGTACATTATAGCAACATAAAACAGATTAACACATACTGGCTTGACAAAACATTGTCAAAAATATCTAGGACTACAAAGAAATTAATTTACATGCACTCTTCAAGAAACCCTACCAAAATAACACCTGGTGGAGACGGGATGTTTAAAAAGGATTTCAGTTAACCTCATGTCTAAAAATCACATTGTTATTCTGAGTAAAATAAGCAATTACTCTGCATATCCTTTACAGCCAGAAATTTATTGGACTAGTGGTTATACATGATTTTGAAAAAAAGATATAACAAGATATTCTCATTACGCCACTAACTTGCGGGAAAGTATTTGTTAGTTCCCAATCACATAAGGCACACAATATTTATCCTGGCATTCCAAGCCTTTCCCAATTTTAGACACTGGGGACTGATGTACTCTAAAATAAATTAGTAGTCTGATTTACAATCAGCAAACATCAACTGACATTGGTCTTGAGATTTGGGATTAAAAAATCTGGAGGCCAGACTCTGCATCTGAAGGGATACAACAAACATACCATAGCACCCATAAGACTGATTGATCCCTGAACAGCCAGTTGCCCTGCCACATACTTTCATGCTACTTTTTTCCTATCCCCTGACCACAGACACACACACACACACACACACACACACACACACACACACACACACTCACACACAAAACCACCACCACCACAAGTGCCAAAGAATGAATAAAAGTGCTAGCCTTTGATGGGAGCATCCGGCATTTTCCCTCCCAAATCATCAGGATGCTTTTATAGCAAATAGAAAACGCTCCTTAAGAATCACTCTTCAGATTACTTGGCTGTGTCAGTCCTGAGGAAAACCCGAACATACCGCTCACTCTCAGACATCCCTTTATGAAGACTCTATACAGCTGAGCCATCACATTTAACTTAAAGAAAAAGTCAGTTGTTATAAACCTTGGTATTAACCAAAGCTAACCATTCCTTTCTTTTCCATATCTGTTTATTTTGTTTCTAATTTCTTACCATCCTGCTTATCTCCCATTTCTTTCGCCCAATCCATCATCATTTCCTTCTACTTCCCCCTTGGGTCAGCCACATGTCTAAACCTTCCCTTTCTAGGAGGGAGTGCTCATATCACACACACACACACACACACACACTCACATTGTCACCCAAGTTTCTGTTCTGAGTGTCTCAAAGTCCTTATGTATATAAAAATTAATCACATGTGTCGAAGGATACTACAAAATGAAAACAGCACACGTGGTATCAGAAAGTTCTAATAATATCTGAAATGATAAAATAAAGGAGAGATATTACTATAACACTATCTTAATGGAGAAGCTCTGTTACACTCAGCTGTTGGTTGATAGATTTTGTTGAGTATAGGTCATAGGAGAGAAAACTAAAAATCTGATAAGTACTAACTTAAAATAATTAATATTAAATTATGTGGAAACCTAAAGAAAATAGTGTCAAGTTGTTAGCTTCTGTTTATTCTTTCTTTTTGCCATAATGAGTTTCTCCAGTTTGACACATCAGATATGTAATTTTTAAATTTCATCTTTACTATATCAATTTTTTTTTAGTGAGACACGGTCTCACCCTCCCAGGCTGGAGTGCAGTGGTACAATCATAACTCACTACAGCCTCAAACTCCTAGGCTCAAGTGATCCTCCCACCTGAGCCGCCCAAAGTGCTAGGATTACAGATATGTGCCACTGTGCCCAGCCCTATATCAATAATTAATGGAAAGTTACATAGATTCTAATCAAATAAAATATTTTTTGTTACACATCTTGACAAGGAAGAAAACATATGAAAGCTAACAGGAGTATTTTAAGACAGTGTTTCAAAAATTGAAGCTCACAAACCAACTACATCAGATTTATTCCAAGTGTTTCTGAAAACAATAGATATATAACAATAATAGGGGTTACCTAAAACATATCACAAAAGATTCTCTGAGTTAGGGCCTGAGAATTAGCATTTTTAAAAGCTCTCAACTGAGTCTTAGGCATTTGAGAACTACTGCTGTAAGAGACATTTTCCAATAGCTTGTCAAACCCAAAGCAAGTTACCATCCATCTTTCCTCATTAAAAGTCAATATGACTTTCCTGTTTTTCTTCTCAGGTTCCAGATAATTCAAAATAAACTGTCCAATATCATTGTTTATCTAAATCACCAGTCCCAGCCTTTGTTTATTATATTACATTTTCCAAAATATGTCCAAATCTGTTTTCTCAAAGACTCATAGTTTGCACAGGTAGCACAATTGGCTTTACACAGAGTTGTTTAAGTACTAAGATCCAAGCTTGACTACCTCTTGAACGGGTATCTGAATGGGGAGATATATTAACTTAAGGCCTTTGAATATCAGTTGAAGAAGACATATCTAACAATAAAATAGCTATAAAATTGGAAATAAGTTTTCTAAAATTAGATTACCCATTACAGGCTCTGAATTTTATAATTATTTAATTATAAATGATCATTATTTTAATTGCATAGTATCCCAAAAATATAATCAATGATTTCTGAAAACAACATTAACTGTCCGTATGAGAACAAAAAATTAAGATATATTAATAAAATGTTTAATAACAATG
This sequence comes from Pongo pygmaeus, assembly GCF_028885625.2. Taxonomy (NCBI): domain Eukaryota; kingdom Metazoa; phylum Chordata; class Mammalia; order Primates; family Hominidae; genus Pongo; species Pongo pygmaeus. The sequence continues at coordinate 139,930,755 of NC_072376.2, forward strand.
ACATAGTGGAGGATACAAGATGCATGGAATAGATAACTCTTTGACAAACATTCTTCATTTCACATGAACCCTGAGTAGTTGCAAAGATCCTCATTCCAAATACAATGTATCAAAGACAGGAAATACACGGCATTATTTTTAATTATCTTAAATTTGTCTTAAGTCACTATTAATAATCAACAGTTTACACACACAAAAAGGTGACTATTTTAATAGAGAATATAATGGAAGAATAGGAAAGAAACTGAACACATCTTGCTGAGATTTTTATTAATTCTGGAGGAGAAAAAATTGGAATTTAAAGCCAGAACTTCTCTGCTTAATTTTAATTTGTATCATTTCATTCCCCAATGTGACTTCAATCATTCTCAACTTATTAGATTGGTGCAAAAGTAATTGCAGTTTTTGCCATAATCATAATAATTCTGATGTAGGTGGTTTGTGAGCTTCACTTTCTAAAACAATGTCTTATAACACTCCTGTTAGCTTTCATAGTCTTTCTTCCTTGTCAAGATATGTAATATAATTCTCTTTAGAGTCAGACACATTTCTAAAGTTCTGAATTAATATCCTCCAGATATTATATTCCATAGTTAAAATTGCTAGAAATATTCTGGTACTCATGCTACATATATAACTATATATATGTTTGGTCTACAAAAGCTTATTACTACAAAGAAGTATGATTCATTTGCATCAGAACAATATAGACCATCAGATGATTTTGAATAGCATAAATTTAAGTATAAAATAAACAAAGCTTTATCATTCAGGGCCCTAATTATATTAGTCTATAAAAAATTCTGGTTACATCCCTGTCATCCAATACCTTGTAGAGTAGGTGATAATCAGCAACACAAAATTTTAACAATTCTAAAAAGCAATACACAAATTATTTTCTTGTGTTATTCTGGTTACAAACCATGATACTTATTTACTTTTCAGAAATCTTAGGAATTTTGTGATGAGAGAATTTGGCAACAGAGTAAATTGAATGTTGGTCTTATAAATTGAGCTAGGAAACAACCACTCAAATTCTATCTTATGAAAGAGATTGAGAATTCATATAATTTCTTCCTTAAATGTTGGTAGAAGTCACCAGTGAACTGATTTGGGCCTGGTACTTTTCATTTTGGATAATCTTGAATTTTTGAAACTAGAGAATATAGTGGTTATTTCTTTTCATAAGCTTTTAATTAAAAACTTCAAAGGACTTCTGCTTCCAGCCAAGATATTTTAACAACTAACAAGACCTGGATTTACTTTCCCATCTGAAACAACAAAAAAAGTTGAACAGAATATGTGAAACAATGGTTTTTAAGACATTTGAGATTAGGCAACAAAGGACAGTGATCCCTAGCAGATGAAAAACAAAATGAGGGGAATCCCACAATTGCCAGAACTTACTGCCTTGAGTTTCCAACCAATAGCAAAAGGACAGGGTACCCAAGTGTATTAGTCCATTTTCTTACTGCTACGAAGAAATACCTAACACTGGGTAATTTATAAAGAAAAAGAGGTTTAATAGACTCACAGTTCCACATGGCTGAGAAGGCCTTACAAACATGGTGGAAGATGAAGGGGAGCAAAGGCACATCTTACATGGCACTAGGGAAGAGGGTTTGTGTAAGGGAACTCCCATTTATAAAACCATCAGACCTCATGAGACTTATTCACTACCACGAGGAGAGTATGGGAAAAACCCACCCCCATGATTCAATTATCTCACACCAGGTCCTTCCCACAACACATAGAGATTATTGGAACTACAATTCAAAATAAGATTTGGGTGGAGACACAGCCAATCTTCTTGGGTTTTCTGCCTAATCAACAAGATTCCCTGAGTTGAGGTGATGAAACTGGGATACTGGGGAGACCAAGTTAGTTAGAGATCACAAAACAAAGTAATGGAAGAGAGAGGCCTGCACATGGAAAAAAATTCAGGTATCTTTGGAGAGTTCTCCTTAAATCAACCTGTGAATACTGATCAGCACATGTGTGTGAGGAAACTATTCATGGCCAAGGAAAGAACTACCCAAAACGATTAGAAAGAACATGACTGTTATGGACTGAATGTTTGTGTTCTTCTCTAAAATTCATATGTTAAGATCTAATCCCCAGTGTAACGGTATTTGGAGGTGGGGCTTTTGGAAGGTAATTAGGTCACGAAGGTGGGGTGCTCATGAATGAGATTAGTGCCATTATAAGAAGAGGCCTAAGAGCTAGCTCACTCTCTATCTACCATGAGAGGACACAAGAAGAATCTGCCAGTCTGCAACCCAGAAGACAGCTCTAAGCTGAACACAACCACGCTGGCACCATCATCTTGGACTTCCAGTCTCCAAAATTGTCAAAATAACTTCTGTGAAAGATAAATTTCTGTTGTTCATAAGCCATCCAGCCTAGTGTATTTTGTTATAGCTGCCAAAACTAAGACAAGTACCCAGTACTCACCCAGGCCCAGTAATAGTGCCTGTTTCCACCACACAGATTAGAAACCTCATAATTCATAGAAACTGGTAGAATGTGCAGAAGAGTCTGGACTCAGCCATGGAACAAAATTGTCCCTAGACTAAATGCTACTCTAGCTTCACCTAAGAAATCTTAAAAGCAAGACTCAAAAGTATCAAACAGTTCTAAGAGCTTAACTGTGTCCCAGAACAAAGTTCAAGAATATTTATAGAAATAGAAAAATATCCAATACACAATACAGTAAAAATTCACATTTGACATGCAATAAAAACATTAACAGGCATGTAAGGATGCAGGATAGTATACGCCATGATAGGAGAAAAAAACAATTTGGAACCAATACTGACAGTGATATTAATTAGCAGAAGAAAATACTTAAAAAGTTATAACTGCATTCCATATGTGCAAAAAGTTAAGTGGAGACATGGAAGATGTTTTTTAAAAGATAGAAATTCAGTTTCTAGAGATGTCCACAACAATGTCTGAGATGAAAAGTACACTGAATGGGATTTTTTTTTCTTTTTTTTTTTTTTTTGTTGTTTTACTTTAAGTTCTGGGATACATATACAGAATGTGCAGGTTTGTTACATAGGTATACATGTGCCATGGTGGTTTGCTGCACCTATCAACCAGTCATCTAGGTTTTAAGTCCTGCATGTATTAGTTATTTGGCCTAATGTTCTCCCTCCCCTTGCCTCACACCCCTTGATAGGCCCCAGTGTATGATGTTCCACTCCCTGTGTCCAAGTGTTCTCATTGTTCAACTCCCACTTATGAGTGAGAACATGCGGTGTTTGGTTTTCTGTTCCTGTGTTAGTTTGCTGAGAATGATGGCTTCCAGCTTCATCCATGTTCCTGCAAAGGACATGAACTCATTCTTTTTTATGGCTGCAGAAAGGGATTAATTAAATATTAAATTTTGCAAAAAAAAAAAATGACTGAACTTCAAAACATTGCTATAGAAACAATCCAAAATGAAACAGGAAAATGAATCAAATAAATAAAGCACAACATCAGTAAACTGCAGGACAACTTCAAGGAGCATAAAGGAAGTGTCACTAGAGTCTCTGTAAAGAAAGGGGACAGAAAAAAATATTTAAAGAAACAATGGTTGAAATTTTTCTAAATTGGATAGAAAAAAAAAAACCTTGGGCCTTGAAGCTGCAAATATACCATCCTGCCCTAAAAGCTCACAGTCTAAGAGAAACAGACATTCACAACAAATAAGCAAGTTGGCTCAGGAAAATGGCAGACAGGAGTCAGGACTCACAGCTCACACTCAGACAGACAGAGCAGCGTGTGGAGACTAATATCATGAACTTTTGCTCTGAGAACTACTGCAGGAACATACCAGGAAAGCGAAGATAATCCACAGACCCTTTGAAAGACTCAGTTTGCCACTGCAGGGTCCATGAGACAGCTGAAAAACTGTAAGTACCCTACGTGTGAAGGGGAAACACGTGCCCCCAAACACACATTCTCACTGGGGTACCTGAAGGTTCAGATCACAAGAGAAAGATTTGACCATACTTAGAGCAGAGACAAATTCAGAGAGCTGAGCAAAATACATGGGTAGAGGAAGCAGTGGGAAAAACCCTGTAAGCACTTTCAGCCCCCAGGGAAGCCATTCCATTTCTGACTTTGTCTCACAGGGCTCCTTGGGGAGAGCTGCCAGTGGAATTGGGGAAAGACCACAGGGAGAAGGGAACTTCCAGCTGAACTCTGTAACAATTTCACCCAAATGCAAAGCTTGCTCACAGTAACTGGAGGAGGGAGTGGACAGGGTGTGCAAAAAGCACATAAGCTGCAGCAGGCAGGGAGGTGCAAAACCTGAAAGCCCTGCTTGCCTTCTCAGCAAGGAGGCTGGTATCCTGGGACAAGTTCTCAGCCCCACTCACTGGCTGCTGTTGGGGAGGCATGGTTGGACTGAGACTGGCCTGTTGAGCTGGATAGGAGGTGGGTGAGGCCTGCCACTGCTTGCTTTCCCCCACTTCCCAGGCAACCTGTATGATGCAGCAGAGGCAGCCATCATCTCCCTGGGAACACAAATGCATCAGCCTGAGAGTCACACCCCCACTCCCACAGCAGCTGCAGCAAGCCCCACCCAAAAAGACTCTGAGCTCAAATATGCCTAACCCTTCCCCAACTGATGGTCTTTCTCTACCCACCCTGGCAGCTGAAAACAAAAGAATATAATCTCTTGGGAGCTCTATGTTGCTTCCCGCCACCTGAGAAATCAGAATAACTATCCAGGCACCCCTTGGGCAAGGTTGTAACCCCCCATACTACTGCAGTTGATGCTCTCTTGAAAGCACCACCTCCTGGCTGGAGGCCAACCAACACAGAAACAGCATGCTAAACAAAACTACAACCAAGGATCCTCACAGAATGTATTAGTCCATTTTCACACTGCTCTGAAGAAATACCTAAGACCAGGTAATTTCTAAAGGAAAGAGGCTTAATTAACTCACAGTTCAGCATGGCTGGGGAGGCCCCAGGAAATTTGCAATTATGGTGGAAGAGGAAGCAAACACATCCTTCTTCACATGGTGGCAGCAAGAAGTGCCAAGCAAAAAGGGGAAAAGCCCCTCATAAAACCATCAGCTCTTGTAAGAACTCACTCACTATCATAAGAACAGCAACATGGGGGTATCTCCCTCCATAATTCAATTATGCCCCACTGGGACCCTCCCAAGACATGTGGGAATTATGCAAACTACAATTCAAGATGAGATTTGGGTGGGGACACAGCCGAACCATATCATTCTACCCCAGCCACTTCAGGAATATACCCATTCCAAATGGAAGAAATTGGCCAAAAAAAGGGGGGCTACAGGTCCCATGCAAGCCTTAAATCCAATAGGGTAGTCATTAAGCCTTAAAGTTCCACGATGATCTCCTTTGACTTTATGTCTCACATCCAGGTCATGCTGATGGAAGAGGTGGTCACCCATGGACTTGGGCAGTTCCATTCCTGTGGTTTTGCAGGGTACAGGGCCCCTCCTGGCTGCTTTCATGGGCTGATGTTGAGTTTCTGCAGCTTTTCCAAGTGTACAGTGCAAGCTGTCAGTGGATCTACCATTCTGGGGTCTGGGAAACAGTGGCCCTCTTCTCACAAATCCACTAGGTGGTGTCCCTGTGGGGACTCTGTGTGAGGGCCCCAACCACACATTTCCCTTCTGCACTGCCCTAGCAGTGGTTCTCCATGTGGGCTCCACCCCTGCAACAAACTTCTGCCTGGATATCCAGGCATTTCCATATGTCCTTTCAAATCTAGGAGAAGGTTCCCAAACCTCAGTTCTTGACTTCTGTGCACCCACAGGCTCAACAACACATAGAAGGTGCCAAGGCTTGGGGCTTGTACCCTCTGAAGCCACAGCCCAAGCTGAACCTTGGCCCCTTTTAGCCAAGGCTGGAGTGGCTGGAATGTAGGGAAACAAGTCCCAGCTGCACACAGCAGGGGGCCCTGGATGCAGCCCAGGATACGCTTTTTCCCTCCTAGGCCTCTGAGCCTGTGATGGGAGGGGCTGCTGTGAAGACCTCCGACATGGCCTGGAGATATTTTCCCCATTGTCTTGGTGATTAACATTCAGCACCTTGTTGGGCAAATTTCTGCAGCTGACTTGAATTTCTCCCCAGAAAATGGGTTTTTATTTTCTATTGCATCATCAGGCTGCAAATTTTCCAAACTTTTATGTTTGGCTTATTCTTGAATGCTTTGCTGCTTTGACATTCTTTCCACCAGCTATCCTAAATCATCTCTCTGAAGTTCAAATTTCCACAGATCTCTAGGGCTGGGGCAAAATGCTGCCAGTCTTTTTGCTAAAGTATAACAAGAGTCACCTTTGTTCCTGTTCCCAAAAAGTTCCTCATCCCCATCTGAGATGAATTCAGCCTGGACTTTATTGTCCATGTCACTATCAGCATTTTAGTCAAAGCCATTCAACAAGTCTCCAGGAAGTTCCAAACTTTCCCAAATCTTCCTGTCTTCTGAGCCCTCCATATCTCTAGGAAGTTCCAAACTTTCCTACATTTTCCTGCCTTTTTCTGAGCCCTACAAGTAGTTCCAACCTCTGCCAGCTACCCAGTTCCAAAGTCATTTCCACATTTTTGGGTATCTTTATAGCAGCATCCCACTACCCAGTACTAATTTACTGTATTAGTCCATTTTCATACTGCTATGAAGAAATACCCATGACCGGGTAATTTATAAAGGAAATAGGTTTAACTGACTCACAGTTCAGCATGGCTAAGAAGGCCTCAGGAAATTTACAACCATGCTGGAAGGGAAAGCAAACACATCCTTCTTCACATGGTGGTAGCAAGAAGTGCCAAGCAAAAGGGTGGAAATCCCCTTATAAAGCCATCTGATCTCATGAGAATTCACAAGAACAACAGAACAGCATGGGGAGTAACTGCCCTCATGATTCAATTACCTCCCACTGGGTCCCTCCCATGACACATGGGGACTATGGGAACTATGATTCAAGATGAGATTTGGATGGGGACACAGCCAAACCATATATCAGAGTCTACTTATTTCCCCTGCTACCTACCACAGGGCAGGTGCTGGTATTCAAGGCTGAAAGACCTAAAGATGGATCACATCACAGGACTCCTTGCAGACACTCCCAAGTACCAGCCCAGAGTGTAGTAGCTCCCCTGGGGGGTAGAACCAGAAGAGAAAGTACAATAACTGAAGCTCTGCTCTCAGGAAGCCACATCAAGACAGTACCACATGGGACAAAAGAATCTGAACAGCAGCCCTTGAATCTCAGATCTTCCCTCTGACATAGTCTACCCAAATGACAAGGAACCAGAAAAACAATTCTGGTAATATGACAAAACAAGGTTATTTGACACCCACAAAAGATCACACTAGCTCATGAGCAATAGATCCAAACCAAGAAAAAATCTCTGAATTGCCAGAAAAAGAATTCAGAACATTAATTTTTAAGCTAAACAGGGAGGCACCAGAGAAAGGTGCACATGAAGTTAAAGAAATGAAAAGAATCTTACACAATATGGACAGAAAAAATCTCCAGAGAAATAGATAGCATAAATAAAAATAATCACAACTTCTGCGAATGAATGACACACTTAGATAAATGCAAAACACACTAGAAAGGGGGGTTTGATTCAATAAAAGAAACAAGAAGAAGAAAGAACTTCAGAACTCAAAGACAAGGCTTTTGAATTAACCCAATCCAACAAAGACGAAGGAAAAAAAGAATTAAAAAAATGAACAAAGCCTCCAAGAGGTTTGGGATTATGTTAAACAACCAAACCAAAGAATAGTTAGTGTTCTAAGGAAGAAGAGAAATATAAAAGTTTGAAAAACATATTTGACAGAATAATTTAGGAAAACTTCCCTGGCATTGCCAGAGATGTGGACATTCAAATACAAGAAGTTCAAAGAACACCTGGGAAATTTATTGCAAAAACATCATCACCTAGGCACGTAGTCATCAGGTTATCTAAAGTCAAGATGAAGGAAAGAATTTTAAGAGCTGTGAGGCAAAAGCATCAGGTAACCTATAAAGAAAAACCTATCAGATTAACAGATTTGTCAGCAGAAACTTTACAAGCTAGAAACAAAACAATTATCAGCCAAGAATTTTTATCCAGTGAAACTAAGCTTCATAAATAAAAAAAAAAGATAGTCTTTTTCAGACAAAGAAATGCTAACAGAATTTGCCCCTACCAAGCCAGCACTACAATAACTGCTAAAAGGAGCTCTAAATCTTGAAACAAATCCAAAAATAGAAGCTTCTTAAAGCATAAATCTCACAGAACTTATAAAACAATAACACAATGGGAAAAAAAAAGGTATTCAGGCAACAACTAGCACAATGAATAGAACAATACCTCATATGTCAATACTAATTGAATGTAAATGGCCTAAATGCTCCACTTAAAAGATACAGAATGGCAGAATGAATAAGAATTCACCAACCAAGTGTCTGCTGTCTTCAAGAGACTCACATAAACTTAAGGTAAAGGGATAGAAAAAGATATTCCATGCAAATGGACACCAAAAGTAAGCAGGAATAGCTATTCTTATATCAGACAAAACAGACTTTAAAGCAACAACAGTTTAAAAACACAAAGAGGGACATTATATAAAGATAAAAGGACTAGTCCAAGAGGAAAAATCACAATCATATATATATATCACACACACACACACACACACACACCCCTAACACCAGAGGTCCCAAATTTATAAAACAATTACTACTAGACCTAAGAAATGAGATAAACAGCAACACAATAATAGTGGGGAACTTCAATACCCCAATGACAGTATTAGACAGGTAATCAAGACAATAAGTCAACAAAGAAACAATGGACTTAAGCTATACCCTAGAACAAATGGACTAAACAGATATGTACAAAACATTCTCCCCAAAAACTGCAGAATATACATTTTTTTCATCAGCATATGAAACATTCTCCAAAACAAACCATATGATAGGCCACAAAACAAGTCTCAATAAGTTTTTAAGAACTGAAATTATATCAAGTACTCTCTCAGACCACAGTGGAAAAGAATTGGAAATCAACTCCAAAAGGAACCCTCAAAACCATGTAAATACATGGAAATTAAATAATATGCTCCTGAATGATCTTTGGGTCAACAAAGAAATCAAGATAGGAATTTAAAAATTCTTTGAACTGAACAATAATAGTGACACAACCTGTCAAAACCTCTGGAATGCAGCAAAAGTGGTGCTAAGAGGAAAGTTCATAGCATTGAATGCATACATCAGAAAGTCCAAAAAACAATACAAAAAGACAATCTAAGGTCACACCTCAAGGAAATGGGGAAACAAGAACAAACCAAACCCAGCAGAAGTAAAGAAATAATAAAGATCAGAACAGAACTAAATGAAATTGAAAAAGAAAAAAAACACAAGAGATAAATGAAACAAAACGCTGGTTCTTTGAAAAGATAAATAAAATTGATAGACCATTAACAATACTAATCAAGAAAAGAAGAGAGAAGATCCAAATAAGCTCAATTAGAAATAAAATAGGAGCTATTACATCCGATACCAGAGAAACATAATAAAGCATGCAAGGCTACTATGAACACCTTTACGCACACAAACTAGAAAACCTAGAGGAGGTGGATAAATTCCTGGAAATATACCACCTTCCTAGATTAAACCAGAAAGAAATAGAAACTGTCAACAAAGTAAATGGTAATTTAAAAATTGCCAACAAAAAAAGTCCAGGCCAGATGGATTCACAGCTGAATTCTATCAGACATTCAAAGAAAATTTGGTACCAATTCTATTGACACTATTCCAAAAGATAGAGAAAGAGGGAATCCTCCTTAAATTATTCTATGAAGCCAGTATCACCCTAATACCAAACCCAGGAAAGGACATAACAAAAAGGAAAACTGCAGACCAATATCCCAGATGAACATAGATGCAAAAATCCTCAACAAAATTCTAGCTAACCATATCCAACAGCATATCAAACAGATAATCCACCCTGATCAAGTGGGTTTCATACCAAGAATGCAGGGATGGTTTAGCATACATAAGTCAATAAGTGTGATACACCACATAAACAGAATTAAAAACAAAAAACACATGATCATATGAATAGATGCAGAAAAAGCATTTGACAAAAATCCAGCATCACTTTATGATTAAAACCCTCAGCAAAATCAGCACAGAAGGGACATACCTTAAGGTAATAAAAGCCATCTATAAAAAACCCACAGCCAACATTATACTGAATGGGGAAAAGTTGGAAGCATTCCCCCTGAGAGCTGGAACAAGACAAGGTTGTCCACTTTCACCACTTCTATTGAACATAGTACTGGAAGTCCTAGCCAGAGCAATCAGAAAGTAGAAAGACATAAAGGGCATTCAAATTGGTAAAGAGGGAGTCAAGCTGTCACTGTTTACCAATGATATGATTGTATACCTAGAAAATCCTAAAGACTCATCCAAAAAGCTGCTAGAACTGATAAATTAATTCAGTAAAGTTTCAGGATACAAAATTAATGTACATAAATCAGTAGCACTGCTATACACCAATAGTGACCAAGCTGAGAATCAAATCAAGAACCCAACCCCTTTTACAATATCTGAAAAAAAAAACCTTAGGAATATACCTAACCAAGGAGATAAAAGACATCTACAAGAAACACTATAAATGAAACAAGACATCTACAAACAAAATACTAATGAAAGAAATCATAGACTACACAAACAAATGGAAACACATCCCATGTTTATGGATAGGTAGAATAAATACTGTGAAAATGACCATAGTGTCAAAAGCAATCTACAAATTCAATGCAATTCCCATCAAAATACCAACATCATTCTCCCCAGAAATAAAAAAAAAAAAAAATCCTAAAATTGATAGGGAACCAAAATAAAGCCCGCATAGCCAAAGCAAGCCTAAGCAAAAAGAACAAACCTGGAGGCATCACATTACTAGACTTCAAACTATACTATAAGGCTATAGTTACCAAAACAGCATGGTACTGGTATAAAAATGGGCACATTGACCAATAGAATAGAATAGAGAACCCAGAAATAAAGAGAAATACTTTATAGCCAACTGATCTTCGACAAAGCAAACAAAAACATAAAATGGGGAAAGGACACCCTATTCAACAAATGGTTCTGGGATAATTGGCAAGCCACATGTAGAAGAAAAAAACTGGAATCTCATCTCTCACCTTACATAAAAATCAACTCAAGATGTATCAAAGATTTAAATCTAAGACCTAAAACCATAAAAATTCTGGAAGATAACATCAATAAAAACCTTCTAGACCTTAGCTTTAGCAAAGACTTCATGACCACGAACCCAAAAGCAAATGCAACAAAAACAAAGATAAATAGATGGGACCCAATTAAACTAAAAAGCTTCCTAACAGCAAAAGAAATAATCAGCAGAGTAAACAGACAACCCACAGAGTGGAAGAAAATCTTCACAAACCATATATCTGACAAAGGACTAATATCCAGAACCTACAAGCAACTCAAACAAATCAGCAAGAAAAAAAACAAACAATCTCATCAAAAGTGGGTAAGGTCACGAATAGACAATTCTCAAACGAAGATACACAAATGGCCAACAAACATGAAAAAATGCTCAAAACCACTAATTATTTGGGAAATGCACATCAAAACCACAATGTAATACCACCTTACTCCTGCAAAAATGACCATAATCAAAAAATAATAGATGTTGGTGGAGATGTGGAACAAAGGGAACACTTTTACACTGCTGGTGGTAATATAAACTAGTACAACCACTATGGAAAACAGTGTGGAGATTCCTTAAGGAACTAAAAGTAGAATTACCATTTGATCCAGCAATCCAACTCCTGGGTATCTCCACCCAGAGGAAAAAAAAGTCATTATATGAAAAAGATACATCCACAGGCATATTGATAGCAGCACAATTCACAAACGCAAAAATACAGAACAAGCCCAAATGCCCATCAATCAATGAGTGGATAAGGAAAATGTGGTGTATATATACCATAGAATACCACTCAGCCATAAAAAAGAACAAAATAATGGCATTCACAGCAACCTGCATGGAGTTGGAGACCATTATTCTAAGTAAAGTAACTCAGGAATGGAAAACCAAACATTGCATGTTCTCACTCGTAAGTGAGAACTAAGCTATGAGGATGGAAAGGCATAAGAATGACACAATGGACTTTGAGAACTCGGGGGGAAAGATGGGAGGGGGTAAGGGATAAAAGACCACATACTGGGTAAAATGTACACTGCTCAGGTGATGAGTACACTAAAGAACTTATACATGTAACCAAACGACACCTGTTTCCCAAAAAACTATTGAAATGAAAATACAATACAAAAAAATTAAAATTTGATATTTATTATAACAGAAGTGCAAGGAGTCAAGATTTCACAGAGAAGATGACTGCTAAGTAGCATTTTGAAAGATAAACTAAAATTTGCTAGGAAAAGAAGGCATGCAGATAGGGGAATAGTCTAGAAAATGAAATTTCAATCAAAATGAGTGACATGAACAAAATCACTGAGATGTGTAGTTGTACAGTATCTTAGAGAAGAACAACCTCACCACTTCTGGAACATGAATAATGTCATAGTGATAGGGGTAAGGAAAGGGACTGGCATCAATGGTGTAAAGATTAAGACCATGATGACTGCATTCTCTGCTAAGGTGCTTATCCTGAAAGTCATGGGAACCTATTACAAGGTTTTAATTAAAGAGGTGGCTTAGTTTGTAAGATCTGCATTTTAGGTAAATTAGTATAAAGCCGCAACTAAAGAGAGTAGAACAGAAGCTGCAGCAACAGTTAGAACTAGAGACAATAAAAGTGTGACCTAAGGCAGGCAATAGAATGATAGAAGAAAAGAGAAATTCAGGTGTTTAAGGACAATTCCAGACTGATGTTTGGGAGTTAAAATCAGTAAGTGTGGGTTATTTATTGATTGTGTGGAGGTAAAAAAGAAGGAATCAAGATGTCATCATCTCTTATCATGTGTTGTCAGATGATTTTGTTGTGCAAACATTGTAGAGTGTACTTTCAGAAACCTAGATGGTGTAGCCTTCTACACATCTAGGCTATAAGGTTTAGCCTATTGCTCCTAGGCTACAAATCTGCACAGCATGTTACTACTGTACTAAATCCTATAGGCAACTATAATACAATATTAGGTATCTGCATATCTAAACATAGAAATAGTACAGTAAAAATACAGTATTATAATCTTATGGGGCTACCATTGTATACATGGTCCATCATTGACCTAAACATTATTATTCAGTGCATAACTATATCTAGAAATACAGAAAAAAGCTGCAGCCCCTCTGTTTGTCTTCTAGGGTCAAGGGTTTTCCTCCATTTTGTTTCCCTAATCATCACTTCTTCCTCTTTCTGCCTTCGAGATACTTGCTAAAATATTTTGTTTGTTCAAGAAATTCCTTCCCATTCTTCTCATTATGTTAACTTCATTATCATTACCTAATTCTCATTTTAACATTTGCATGGAAGGGAGATGTGTTCAAATGGATAGGCTTTGTGTTAGGCCATCCTTGTGTTGCTATAAACAAATATCTGAGACTGGGTAATTTATAAAGAAAAGAGGTTTAATTGGCTCAAGGGTCTGCAGGCTATACAAGTTTGGTGCCAACATCTGCTCAGCTTTTGGTGAGGCCTCTGGAAGTTTTTAGTCATGGTGAAGGCAAAGCAGAAGCAGACATATCAAATGGTGAGACAGGGAGCAAAAGAGGTGAGGACGTGCCACACACTTTTAAACAGCCAGATCTCACAAGAACTCACTATCACAAGGGGATGGCACTAAACCATCATAAGAAATTTGTCCCCCTGAGCCAATCACCTTCCATCAGGCCCCACCTTCAGTATTGGGGATTACATTTCAACATGAGATTTAGAGGGGACAACATCCAAACTATATCAGATTTCTATCAGCTATTTTGGACTGACACACTTCAGACCAGGTAGTTAGTGGAAATTAACATGTGCCTAATTCAGGACAGAGCCCTGGTGAAACACTTTCCATTACTGATAGAAAATTATGTCTATTTCTTGGCAGATATAGTTTAAATACTTTAGTGTGTATTTTGTTTTAGGGTTTGGATTTCAGTGGTATTACTATTATGGATATTACTGGTCAGATTAAGTACGAGCTTTTAGAAGTGAAACATTTCATCTACATCACCATTTATTTTGCTGCTTTATTCACTTGATTTAAGCAAGAACAGCAGCCTTCTCATTTCCATTTGGGTCTGGAGTCAATGTCCACTTCAGACCACTTCTTGTTTTCTCAAAACAAAGCCTTTACTGAGCCCAGTGATCGTGGTTAGTGACCACATGCAATGGAAAGGCCAAGAAAAGTGGCCAGGGGACAAGAAACAGCTGGAAATCATTGAGAAAAGCTATAAAAACAAAAGCAAGAGGAATTAAAGTAAGAGTATGACTAATGTTTGAAATCCAGTCTCACAAAATATGTTGAAAGTTCTGAATTGTCTTTTCCTGGGTAACAGTTTTACAAGTCTATTTCCATTGTCTACCTAAAATCCTTTCTGGAAGGATGTATCATGCCTATATATGAATTAAATCAAAACAGAACAGCAGTCATCAGCAAAGACTAAATCTTATTGTACAAAGGACAAATAATCCTTTTGACAATGCTTGAATTTGGTATTTTATTGATTTAGTGTTTTGACTATTGACATCCAGTTTGAGAGCTTTAGTCCAGACCAGCTGGAAACCATAATACCTCTTCCCAGTGTCATGAGTTCAGAGATTCTTGAAGTTCAATTGCTCTTTAGCTTAGTTCCCTGCTATTTTATGAAATTGCCTCTCTAATTTCTTGGTATCTCCAACAAAAACAGAGACATATTTGCCAGGACTCAGTAACTTCCTGTCAGATACCACCAAAGGAAAATAATGGCACCAAGAATATTCACATGGAAAAATATGAATTTTTCCTTCACAGATAAGTTATTCTCCAAGCACATCAGAAACCATGTCCTGTTCTGAACATGAGTGTCCTGCTGACATCACTAGCCTTCCATCAGTATACTAGTGGAACACAACAGGTCAGGTTAAACAAGATGATGTTTTCCCACCAAATTTCAGAGCCTCCACTTCAATGAGAAAAGGAAGGACACTTCAGGATCCTAATATAACCTGAACTTGCTTCAGTGACTCCTGAAGCTAAGAAAGGATTTCTGTGGGTAGGATAGGGGTATTATACAGTATTATTATTTTGATCAATGCAAAAATTGCAACTGCTAAATTAGTTGCCACCCTCCAATCATTAAGTAGAAATTTACATTCACTCATGGGGAAAAAAGCACGCACTTCTCACATCAAAAATAACAGTAGAGAAGACAAATCTGTAAGCGCATGTGTGGCCGCTATGAGAGAAGTGTTCAGATTCTAAGACTGTTGACTAAGACTGGTCTGTTAGCCAACTCAAAGCTATCCCAACAAGTAAAATTAGTGACAAAAAGGACAGTTTGTGAAGATTTTATAATCTTATTCTAAGAGAAAAAGTAGCATTTTCTTATTTCTCTGGCACTTTGGAATGATTGAAGGATAGGTTTTAATATTGAGTATCCACTAGGTACCAAAAGTTATGCTCATTTGGTTTTTTTTTTACAATTGATGTTATTTCATTCAATTTTTGTGGCAATCCTATGAGGCAGATAGTACTATTCCCAGTTAGCAAAGGAGGAAACCTATACTGAGACAGGTTTGATAATTTACCAATTCGCATAGCCAACAAATGGCAGAGCCAAGAATTGAACCTGTTGACTGACTACCTATACAACATCATATTGTTTTGTCTAAGCTATAATCCACATAATTAAGCTATAATCACCCATAGAACCCTGTATGTTTTCTAATACTTCTTTCCAATTTATCATTATTTCATAATGGAATATGAAATAATGGATTTCCCAGTGAATTCCCATTTTTATTGTTTATATCACCCACAAAACGCCAACCTTTCTGATAGCAGAAACCATGTCCATCTCTGTCATATTTGTATTTCAAGAACCTGGCACAGAGAAGTGGGAACTTTTGTTGAAATTAAAGAATAAGTCACCAGGTGCAGTGGCTCATGCCTACATTCCTAGCTACTCCGAGGCCGAGGTGGAAAGATTATTTGAGGCCAAGAACTTAAGACTGGTCTGGGCAACAGAGCAAGACCCCATTCTAAAAAATATATACATATAGAAAAAAAAATTAGCTGGACATGGCGGCACACAACTGTAGTCCCAGCTACTCAGGAAGCTGAGGTAGGAGGATCACTTGAGCCCAGGAGTTGAAGGCTGTGGTGAGCCACGCTCCCATCTCTGCACCTCAGCTTGGGTGACAGAGTGACACCCTGTCTCTAAAAAAAAAGAAAGAAAGTAAAGAGTAAGTCGATATTCTCCTTGGTAAAACTAGTCTACTCACACTTCCCTGGCTGTGCAATGCTCTTTCTGCCTCTGCAGCTTGTCTGCCATCACTCCATAATCCTGGAAGGATCCTGTCTTGTCTTCCCATCCAACCCCTACAGAGCAACTAGGACACAGCACAAGTCCTCTCTTCCCCAAGAATAATTTCTGTCCATGGTGAAATGTTGACTTTTCTTTGTCTCTGAATTTACATAGCATTTTTTAAAATTCCATTCATCTAATGCTGCTTTGTGAACTCATTTTTTGGCGTATAATTTATCCTTATGAGTGTGTGTGTGTTTGTGTGTGAGCTTTTTTTCACTTCTAAGTTAAAAGACACTGAAGAAAAGCACTGTATCATAATTCCTTATGTTCTCCCCCCAAAGAACTGCCACTTATTATATACAAAATAGATCCTTAAAATGTATTGAATAAATAAATAAATGCTTAGAAAGCATGAGAAGGCCCTGGTACAAGATTTTAAATGAACTATAAATATTATCTATGGTGAAATGAACTGTGGATATGAAGTCAGGGTACTCTACTACCAGACAGACTGGTTATTTAACCTCAGCCTTTGCTTTTACCTGGAGAAAGTAGTAATCCCAGAAATGTGTGAGAAAAAGTATACTGAATAAATGCAAATGGTACCTTTGGTTCCTTTTCCAAGCAGTTGACACTCTTTCCAAAGAGCCCATGCCTTTTCCAAAGGACAAGAATACTGCCAACAAATAGAAGACACTTCCTATGTTATCTCTCCTCTTTCCCCTGAAGCTATCACTGGCTACAAGTAAAGATATAGAACAGAAGCAAAAAGAAATTGCCAATGGGATTTCCAGACCACTGTATGTAGTTAATACATACAGAACACACAAATAAATCATTGTTTAATCACTCTCATCTGCCTGCAGAGAAAATTCAACATATCTAACCTGTCTTAATTTAGACCGCCAATAAACAAAAAATTGATGCACTAGAGCTGAAAAATTGGAGCTCAGAAGAAGAAATGTGTTATTTCAAACTAAATGAAGTGTAAACCATTTAGTTTGGTCAATATCTCTTCATACATCTGTCTATGGCTAAATTTTCCAGAAAGTAATAAACAGCCACTGAAATAGCTTTGCATTCGGAGATGTCTGGCTCAGAAGGCTGTGATGTAGCCCCTTAGGTAAGTTCAGGTTTGACATGGTTTAGGAGGATCAGGTCCTCAGGAGCTTGTTGCAGTGGCTGAAATCTTTCCACAGTCCCAGCAGCTAGAGAGGACTCCGTCCTTTAGTGCCCAACTCCATCCAGGCAGCTGAGCTTGTGTTGCTGAATTCCACTAAGAAAACACAGTGAAGGGGCCCCAAGACTCACAGACATAATATAAATAAAAACATAATAATACATTCATGGTTCTAACTGTCCACACATTCTCAGTTAGGTTGCACCTATGTTATATTACTCAGCATGTGGTTTCAATTGTGACAACAATGCTCATTTGTTCAAGAGCATGCCGGCTGTTAACTTCACTTCTCACTGTGTTTAAATATGCCATGGCCTGTGACTCGCTTTTAGGGGTCAAGTGTCTGGCATGTGCTTGCTATGTTATGGTCGGTATAATCTTCTAGATTATCCTAGCTGCAGAATCAGAACTTTTGATGTCAAAAAGGCCTCTGTATATGTAATAGGTATATAGTGTATATATATGGAACAAGAAGAAAAGCATAAAGTGGAAAATAGGACAAACAACCCATTGGTGTGAAACAGCCGTTGCCTGGCTGTTTCTGGACTGACACACAACGGCCTTAAGGTTTTGCTCTCTCTTCAAAATATAAAAAGCCAAGCTGACCACCTTTAACTGTTGCTCACTCAGAGACTTTTTTCCTCACACCAAAGAATTATATTTCACTTTGGAATTTCACAGCAAAATTTGATACCACTCGGTATTTATTGAAACATTTATGTTCACAGCTTTCAGTATTTCAACATCTATAATTTATGGTTCCCTCACCTCACTTGTAGCTATAGGCTCTTTAATACAACATAAAAAGTTAGAAGAAATTCACCTTTAAAAGAAAGAGCATCCCTTTCTTTTCAGCTATTAGGGATTTTTATGTTGTAACAGAACATTGTGCTGTAATTTCCCTAAATTATAAGGCTCTAGAAATCATGTGAGAATTTTTCTTCTTAAAAAAATTAATGTTAGTTTCTAGCAGTTCAAGATACATTTTTTTATGCTTGGAAACTCCTTTGAAATAGTGTGTTTTCTTTCCACTATCTTATTCTTCTTCACCTTTACTTCCCTTATGTGTAAAGGTAGATGCAGTCAAGTAAAGCATGCTAGCTTCAAATCAGGAAATCCACATTCATATTCCAGCTCTACAGTGCTCTAGCCATGTTAACTAATTCAATTCTTAAAATCTTCTATGACTTGACATCCTCATATATTAAACAACACTAATAATTCTTCCTCACAGGGTGAGTCTAAAGATGAAGTTAGACAGATAATGGAATAGTAAACATACAAATGCCAGTGTTTGTTAAGCATGGACAAAAAGAGTCACAAAAAAAAGTTTGAGAAGATTAGTTTCTTGTGGCTACCAAATGAAAGAAGAAAAGAGCAACAGAATAAAAAATGCTGAAGGAGGGGAAAATTTGAAAACATTAACCACAACAACAACTAAAATTTATATTTAGAGATGTCTCTATTTTGCACCATAGTAAAAAGTATGCCTTCCAGGCCACCCCTGTCCTGAGGCACCAGCGTCATGCTGCAGCCACACCCTTGCCATGTTGTGTTCCCATTCCTTTGCACCTCGTGGCTACAGAGGAGACAGTTCAGGCACTGATTGGAAATTAAATTTCAAAAGAGGTCTTGGCCAATCAAAATGTGTCCAACAACATCAAAACATTAAAAGTTCATTCACCACCATTGCTCACCCCTCCCAAATGTTCTCTGACCCCAAATCACACGTCTCTTAGTGACTCACTCCTTCAACCTAATACACATCTGAATAAGCATTACAGCTCAGTAGAACTAACCCAGAGGAATCTGAACCTAAATCCTATTTATTCTTCCATTTTCATCCCACCAAGCCAATTCATCATGAAATCAAAACTTATTTAGGATACAGCTTCCTCTGAGGTTCCTCCAGTTAGTCTGATTTATGTTTTCTAATTTAATTCATGTATTCAAAGTAAGCTCCTCAGCCTCAAACACTGGCCAGATTGTTCTCTCTCAAAAGATTCAGAGATGATGACTAAGTTTGGCTTTGTGTCCTCAAGGCCTGTGATCCTGATGGGTGTCACATTTTACAGAAAAACTAGTAGTAAGGCTGGGAGCCTTGTTTCCAACCATACCCTGCTTCTCACCATCAGACTTGAGTGGCTTCATGATCATGCACAGCTTCAGTTATTACGCCTGAAACCACGCATCCAATTCACATTTGTCTCCTGGGCTCTAGAACAAGATTTCTAGCTAGATGTCTCCACCTGGATATTCTGCAGGCATTTCAAATTCAATATATTCAAAACCAAACTTATTCCCACCCATTGCTTCTTGGTCCTCAAACTTGTTTCTTCCCCAGTGTTCTTCAATTTGGATAATAGATCTCAATCTCAAAATTACAGGAATTATTTTTTTATTCCTTCCTGTCCCTCTCTCATCTAATTAGTAACTGCATCCTATCAAGTCTACCCCTAAAATAGTCACACTATTTCTTCTATTCCTTTACTTCTTCCAGCGCCTTGATAAAGGTCCTCATCATCTCTTATTTGAACTACCATAAGTAGTTTCCTGCTTATGTCAAGGCTTTGACTTACCACTGAAGCAAAAATATCATCCTAAAACACAACCAGATCATTTGATCCCTCTAAACCTAACTCTAACCTGAATTTTAAACTTGATCACGTGTCAGAATCTGTGGGATGGAACTTAGGCAGTTATCAGAGAAAACATTACAGCATTATATACATAATGCAATAAAAAGGAAAAATATAAACATTCATTAAATATCCAACAAGAAAAGCAAGATTAAAACCAAAAACACAGTAAACAAAAATACAGTAGAAAGATGGAATTAATAATAATAAAGTTAGAAACTGATGAGCTAAAAATCCTAAGAAAGACTACAATAAATCTAAAATCTGGTTATTTTTAAAAAATCAATGAAATAGACAAAATGTTACCCATCCTAATTAAGAAAAATGAGAGAAAGTATAAGTATACAAAACTAGAAGAAATTAGAAGTAGTGACTACCCAAAAGAGGAAAATTTAAAATTAGAAGTGATCATTTTGCATGACTCTATGAAAATAAATTTGAAAGCCTAAATGAACTGGATAATTTTTTACAAAAGTATAACTGAGCAAAATTTACCCCTGTAGAGACAGAAAAGTTAATTTTATCTAAAGCCAAGAGAGAAATATACAAAGTAGGTCAAAGATTCCCTCACAAAAAAGCATCAGACCCAATTGGTTTCACAATAAAATTTTACCAAATCTTTTAAAATTAGACAATTCTAGATCAGCACTGGAAAGTGGGAAATTGAAAATAATAAAAATAAAATAAGATAACAAAATAAAAATTAAATTAGATAATTCCAAAGCTACTTAAACTATACTAGAGCATAAAAAGAAGGAAAATTTTTAACTTTACTTTGTGAAGGAAGTATAATATTTTTCTCTAACCTTGACAACGATCACATCAAAAAGAAAACTACAGAATAATCTCAGGAATATAGATGTAAAAATCCACTTAAGTAAAATATTAACAAACATAATAGATGACCCAGTGAAGTTTATTCTAGGAATGCAAAGATAATTCAATATTCAGAAGCCATTAGTATAATCAGTCCTATTAATAGAGGTAAGAAGAAACATCGTGCGATCAGTCCCCATAAAGATAGGAAAGACATTTACAAAATCCAGAGCCCATTCATATTTTTAACTCAATGAAACAGGAATTAATTACACTACCTAAATACAAAACCCAGTGACTTAATTAGTGAAAAAAAATACCAGCTTTTCCACTAAATTTGAAACTAACACAAAGATAGTATATATACAAGTACTTAACATTGGGGTGGAGATATTATATCCATGCTAGAAAAGAGAAAGCAATTAAAGGAATTAGAATTGGAAATGAAGAGGTAACTTAATGAAAAAAATATTATAAACAATAAGAAAATTGAGTAATCAGCTAGCTATAAAACCAACAGCCTTTATATCTACAAACAAAAATTAACCAGAAGAAAGATTAACAACAATAAAGAATAGAAAATATCTAAAAGTCCAATACTTATATGAGGAAAACTATAAAATGCTTCAGAAGAACTCAAAACTACCCTGTAACAAATAGAAAGTTAGACATTGGTTTTGGATAAAATGACTCAATAAGATAAAGATGTGCTCCCTAAGCAAATTTACAAATTGAATGCAATCCAAATTGTGTGTGCATATGTGTGTGTGTGTGTGTGTGATCCGTATTTTTTTTAAATTATACTTTAACTTCTGGGATACATGGGCAGAACGTGCAGGTTTGTTACATAGGTATACATGTGCCATGGTGGTTTGCCACACCCATCAACCTGTCAACTACATTATGTATTTCTCCTAATGCTATCCCTCCCCTAGCCCCACATTCCCTGACAGGCCCTGGTGTGTGATGTTCCCCTCCCTGTGTCCATGTGTTCTCATTGTTCAACTCCCATTTATGAGTGAGAACATGTGGTATTTGGTTTTCTGTTCCTGTGTTAGTTTGCTGAGAATGATGGTTTCCAGCTTCATCCATGTCCCTGCAAAGGACATGAACTCACCCTTTTTTTATGGCTGCCTAATATTCCATGGTGTATATGTGCCACATTTTCTTTATTAATCTATCATTGATGGGCATTTGGGTTGGTTCCAAGTCTTTGCTATTGTGAATAGTGCTGCAATAAACATGTGTGCATGTGTCTTTAGAGCAGGTATATACCCAGTATATGTCTTTGGGTATATACCCAGTAATGGGATTGCTGGGTCAAATGGTATTTCTGGTTCTAGATCCTTGAGGAATCGCCACACTATCTTCCAAAATGGTTGAACTAATTTACACTCCCACCAACAGTGTAAAAGTGTTCCTATTTCTCCACATCCTCTCCAGCATCTGTTGCTTCCTGACTTTTCAATGATCACCATTCTAACTGGTATGAAATGGTATCTCATGGTGGTTTTGATTTGCATTTCTCTAATGACCAGTGATTATGAGCCAAAAAAAAAGCCCACATAGCCAAGACAATCCTAAGCAAAAAGAACAAAGCTGAAGGCATCACGCTACCTGACTTCAAACTATACTACAAGGCTACAGTAACCAAAACAGTGTGGTACTAGTACCAAAACAGATATATAGACCAATGGAACAGAACAGAGACCTCAGAATAACACCACACATTTACACCCATCTGATGTTTGACAAACCTGACACAGCAAGCAATGGGGAAAGGATTCCCTATTTAATAAATGATGTTGGGAAAACGTCATTGAGAAAGTTTGTAAAGACTGGGAGAGGCAGCTGTTTATTCAAATGTGCACACACCAGTGAAAATCTACAACGAACATGAAGAATCAGGAAAATATGATACAGTCAAAGGAACAAAATAAATCTCCAGTAGTCAACACCAAAGAAATGGAGATCTATGAATTGTCTGACAAATAATTCAAAATAATTTCATCTTAAAGAAGCTAAGTAAATTACAAGACAACTCACTAAGTAAAATCAGAAAAATGATACATGAACAAAATGAGAAAATCAACAAAAGTCAACAAAAAGATAGGAACTACAAAAAACAACCAAACAGAAATTCTGGAGCTGAAATATACCATAATGGAATTGAAAATTTCACTATATGGGTTCAAGAGCAGACTTAATCAGATCAAACAGAAGAAAGAATCAGCAAATATAAAGACAAATGATTTCAAATTATCTAATCAGACAAGACAAGCAAAAAGAAAAAAAGAATGAAAGAAAGTGAATAAAGACTGAGGAGTCATGGGACACCGTTAAGAAAACCAATATATGCATTATGAGAATCCAAGAAGGAGAAAACAGAATGGCCAAAAACTTGCCAAATCTGGAAAGAGAAATGAACACCCACAACCATGATGCCCAAAGACCTTCATGTAGATTAAATATATTTTTAAAAAATCTTTGCTGAAACACATTACAATCAAATCCTCAAAAGTCAAGACAAACAATGTAAAAGAAACAAGAGAAAAGTAACTCATCACATACAAGGGAAGCCTCATAAGACTATCAGAAGACTTTTTGGCAGAAACCTTACAAACCAGATGGGAGTGGGATGATACATTTAAAATACTGAAAGAAAAAATAACTGCCAACCAAGAACACAACACATGAAAAAACTGTCCTCCAAAAAGAGGGAAGAGTTACAACTTTTACAGACAACTGAAAATTAAGGGAGTTTATCACCATTATACCTGCCTTACAAGAAATGCTAAAGAGAATGCCCATCAATGACAGATTGGATGAAGAAAGTATGGCACATATACACCATGGAATAATATGCAGCCATAAAAAAGAACAAGATCATGTCTTTTGCAGGAATATGGATGAAGCTGCAGGCTATTATCCTTAGCAAACTAACACAGGAACAGAAAACCAAATACCACATATTCTCACTAATAAGTGGGAGCTAAATGGTGAGAACTCATGAACACAAAGATTGTAACAACAGACACTGGGACCTACTTGAGGGTGGAGGCTGAGAAGAGGGAGAGGAGTAGAAAAAATAACTATTGGGTACTAGGCTTAGTACCTAAGTGATGAAATAATTTGTAAAACTAATCTCTGTGACATCATGAATTTACATATATAACAAATATATACCCCCAAACCCAAAATAAAAGTTAAGAAAAGAAAAAGGAAAAAAGCCATAGTACTATACAGGTTGGTAACTTATTAAAAATGATTCCTCATCTGGGAAAAAAAAGAAAAGATAAAAAAGAAAGGATATAAACAGCAGTATGAAAGCATATAAAAGTATACAAATCACTGGTGAGGGTAATTACATAGATAAGTACAAAATACTGTAATACTCTAATCATGGTGTGTTGATTACTTTTAATACTAGTGTAAAGTTAAAAGATAAAAGTATTAAGAATAACATAAGTAAAAATATATGTTAATGAATACACAATATTAAAAGATATAAATAATGACATCAATAACATAAATTGTGAAGAGAGAAATAAAAATATAGAGTTTTTGTATGGGATTGAAGTTAAGCAGTTTTTGATTTAAAAGAGACTATTATATTTTATATAGGCCTTATGATAACTAGAAATACATACAGAAGATACACAAAATAAATTAAAGAGAAAAAAAATCAGTTATGGAAGGAATTCACCTCAACATAATAAAGGCCATACATGATAAGCCTACAGCTAACATGGTAAAAATGGAAAACTTTTCCACTAAGCTCAGGAATAAAAGGTAAGGATGCTAATTCTTGCCACTTCTATTCAATGTAGTATTGGAAATCATACCAAGAGCAATTCAGCAAGAAAAAGAAGTAAAAGGCATCCAAATCAGAAAAGCATACGTAAATTATCTGTTTGCAGATGACATAATATTATATGTAGGAAACTCTAAATGTGCCACAAAAAAACTGTTAGAACTAATAAACAAATGTAGTAAAGTTGCAGTATACAAAATCAACATAGAAAAGTCAGTTGCATTTCTATACACTAACAGTCAACCAGCTAAATAGGAAATTAAGGTAACAACCCTATTTACAATAGTACCCAAAAAATAAAACACTCAGGAATAAACTTAACCAAGGAGGTGAAATAGTTGAACATTGAAAATTGCAAATATTGATAAAAGAAATTAAGGAAAACACAAATAGATGGAAAGATATCCTGTGTTCATGGATTAGGAAACAGTATTATTAAAATGTCCATGCCACCCAAAGTGGCCTACAATAAAATTCCAATCAAAATCCCAATCACATTTTTTTTACAGAAATAGAAAACACAATCTTAAAATGTATAGGAAATTATGAAAGACTCTAAATAGCCAAAACAATCTTGAGAAAGAAAAACAAAGCTGGAGACATCACACTTTCTGATTTCAAAATATATTACAAATCTACAGTAATCAAAACTGTACATCACTGACATAAAGACAGACATATAGACCAACAGAACAGAATAGAGAACACAAAAATAAACCAAAGAATAAACAGTCAACTATTCTTATACCATAGTACTGAGAATGCGCAATAAGAAAAGCATAGTCTCACCAAATAGTGTTGGGAAAAATAGATACACACATGCAAGATAATGAAATTGTACCCTTTATTTCAGAAACACAAAAAAACAACTCAAAATGAATTAAAGATTTAAATGTAAGACCAGAAACTGTAAAATTCATAGACAAAAACACAGGAGACATAAGGGAAAAGCTTCATAACATTTGCCTTGGCAATTATTTCTTGAATATAACACCAAGAGCACAAGCAATGAAAACAAAAATAGACAAGTGGGACTACATCAAACTAAAAAGTTTCTGCAAAGCAAACAATCAACAAGGCGAAATAACATTCTATGGAAAGAGAGAGCACAACAACAAAAACGAAAATAGACAAGTGGGACTACATCAAACTAAAAAGCTTCTGCAAAGCAAACAATCAACAAAGCAAAATAACATTCTATGGAAAGGAAGAAAATATTTGCAAATTGTATACCTGATAAGGGGATAATATCCAAAATACATAAAGAACTCCTACAACTCACTAATGAAAATAAATAAATAACCCAATTGATAAATGGGCAAAGGACTTGAAGAGACATTCCTTCAAAGAAGACATACAAATGGTTAACAGGTATACGAAAAGATTTTCAGCATCACTAATCATCAGGGAAATGTAAATCCAAAACTCAATGAGATATCACCTCACACCTGTTACAATGGCTATTATCAAAAATACAAAAGATAACAAGTGTTGGCAGAGATGCAGAGAAATTAGAACTCTTGCACACTTTTGGTGGGAATACAAAATGATGCAGCTACTATGGGAAATAGCATAAACGTTCCTCAAAAAAGATTGAAAGTAGAATTACCATAAAATCCAGCAATCAAACTACTGGGTATATATCCAACGGAAATGAAATCAGTATGTAGAGGAGATATCTGCACCCACATGTTTATTGTGGCACTACTCACAATCACCAAAAATGAAAACAACCTAAGTAACCAACGACAAATGAATATATAAAGAAAATGTGATACATATGTACAATGGAATATTACTCAGTCTTTAAAAATAAAAAAAATTCTGCCATATGAGACAACATGGATGAACCTGGAGGACATTCTATTGAATAAAATAAACCAATCACTGAAGGACAAATAATGCATGATTCTACTTATATGAAATACTTAAAATAGTCTAACGCATGCATAAAGGGAATAGAATGGTGGGTGCCCAGGAGACAGGTGGAGGGTAAATGCATAATTACTGGTCGAGGAGTGTAAAGTTTCAGTTAAGTGAGCTGAATAAGTTCTAGATTTCTGCTATACAATTTTTGCCTATAGTTAACTCTATTTTACAGTCACTTTCGTGCCTACAGTTAACTATATTGTATAGTCACTTAAATTTTGAGGCAGGTAGATCTCACATTTACCACAATAAAATAAAATCAACAGCAACAAAAATAAACTAAAAAAAAATAAATTACAAGCAGAGAAAATTATTTGGAACATACATCAAAGGGAAAGAATTAATATTCGTGATATTTAAAGAGTGTTTAAAATAGAGAAATAAAGCCCAACAACCAAAACAAGCTAGGTATGTAGAAATAGTTTACTACCAAAGACATGAAAATGAATTTTAAGCATTTTAAAATATCATCAATCTCAGTCTTTATAAAAGAAATGCAAGTTAATTCAAATCATCTTCATATCAGACTGGCAGAAGTCTCACAATACAGTTATCCCTCAGTAACTACAAAAGATTGGTTCCAAGACTGCCCACAGACATCAAAATCTAGGCATACTCAAGCCCTGCAGTATGTCCTGTGGAACCTTCCTATATGAAAAGTTGGCCCTCCGTATCCATGAGTTTCACATCCCACGAATTCTGTTTCTTTTACCTATGTTTCCTTGTGGATATGGAACCCATGGATACCTCCAACTATATTTATTGAAAAGCATCCATATATAAACGAACCCTCACTGTTCCAACCCATCTTGTTTGAAGGTCAACTTTATGCTCTTTTTTGTTAAGACTGTGAGGAAACAAGTATTCTCATATGCTGCTGAGAATGCAAACTGTACAATCCCTATAAAAGGAAATTTGGCAATATCTTGAAAAATTATATATACATTTATCTTTTGACCTAACCATTCTACTGCCAGGACTCTATCTCAAAAATACACTGATAACAGCCATATGCACAAGTCTATTTGCTGTAGTGCTACTTGAATTAACAAAAGACTGGACACAACTCAAATGTTCATCACCAAGTGGTTAATTGAAAAACTAGGGTACATCTACGCTATGGACTCCTGTGTCATTTTAAGAAGCAGGAGAAATATTTCTATATAGTACTGTGAAGTCATATCCATAGATAAATTAAGTGAAAATAACAAGATAAGAGAAAATAGTATATAGTAGCTTATCACTGATCCAAGAAAGAGAGGCAATACAAATATATAGTATTTATATAGACTTGCAGGTTCTAAAAATTGAAAGATAAGCCATAAAAATTTTAAACAATTACCTGTAAAGGGTGAGAGTGAAGAGGGTAGAGGAGTCAGGAATAGAAGCCAGACATTTTTATAAATAGCTTATTTTGTAGATTTGCCTTTGAAATCATATAATTATTTCATCTAATTATAAAATGAATTTAACTTATAAAAGCAATTCCTAAAAATTGCAAGTAAGATGAACCTAAGTACATAATAGCATAACCACACAGAGACTCCTTATTACAAGTAACTATAAAACACAGTAATTTGATGATACATTTTAAGTCCTTTTCAGTAATCATATTGTAGGTTGGCATCAATTATCTGAGATTATTGTGTATATACTGTGAGGTAAAGCAAATGAGTACTTATCTTACTGCTGCCAAGAACCAAGATTTTCAGAAAGGCTGAAAGGAGATTAAATGTAAGATAAGTTAAAACACCTTAATCCTGATTTTAAGTAGAATAAGAATTTATGGTTTATTTTATCTTTTAAAAATAGGTATCTATTTTAAAGCTCTATCTAGTAAAAAGACTAGAAATAATGACCAACTCAGTAACAGTGAACACTCCTTGTGCAGGTGTCTGTCCTGCAGACCCTGACCCAACGACAGATGAATAACGTACACTGACACAAATATTACGCTTGTCAGTCCAGCTGAGGGTCTGGGCCACTTACAGACTCCAAGGAGAGTGCTGTAAAGAGTTGTAGCCACAGCCCTGACTCACTGGCCCGCCGGCATTTATTCAGCACACATTAAACGACAAAGGCTTTGAGTAAACACCACTAGAGGGTAATTGACTTGGTTGCCAACCCGAGAAGAGAGCAATTATGCACCTGCAGTTGATTAAAGCTTGGTCTTAGGACCACATGAGTAAACAAACTATTTAAACTCCTCTACATTCCTATGTGTCTACTCTAAGTTATTTACTCAAGGTAAGGATTAGGCTGCCTTCAGCCAGATCTATTACTGAAGCTTATGCAAACCCCTCTGGCCTTTCAAGAAGGTTTACTACTATTTCTTATAACTATCATTAAAATTTTTCCTACCAGCCTGAGTGAACTCCCACATCCTTGCACTTAGACTATGGTCTCTTACCACCATATCCCACTAAAGTAAGTCAGGGCTTTTTGAAAAAATGATTGATTACAGATCTGGCACAGGAAATGCACAAGATGAATATGGAGCATCTTTTCATTTCAGAAGCTAGGAATCTATCAAAGAGTACTGGGATTATGTCAAAAATTCCCAGAAACCAACATGCATAAACTCAACTAAATACCTGAACAAGACATTAAAATACATAAACTATATTTCACCCCGTGTGTTCATAATGATGCCTCCATAGCCCACTCTCACTGCCCCTCCAAAAATGGTCACCTTTGCAAGAATCTAGGGATCCACCACTATTTTGAAAACTGGTATATAAAGAGAAAAAAATAAAAATTTTTTGTTGCCTTTTTTATACGGCTCCTATCTCAGAAGGATGATAGGTGATGAGGGAAAGTTCTTTGGAGAAATTCTGCAGCTCATAATGAAAAGAAGAAATGATAGAACTAGAATATCACCATTTTGCCACCCATAATGAATTAATGGACCTAGACAATGAACATCAAAGGTTGATAAATCACAGAAAAACATGCCAAGACATCATGTACCTCCTAGGAAGTATATAACACCATGTAGAAAGTAATCTTGCCAAAAATCTCTCTATATCTGAATTTAGATTTACAGTAGTCCCCCCTTTTCCACAGGGAATATGTTTCAAGACCTCCAGTGAATGCCTGAAACCATGATTGTACCAAACCCTATATATGCTGTCTTTTTCCATACATACATATCTATGATGATGTTTAATTTATAAATTAGGCATAGTAAGAGATTAACAATAACTAATAATAATAGAACAATTATAACAATATACCATAATAAGTTATGTGAATGTGCTCTTTATTTCTTTCCCTCTCTCAAAATACCTTATTATACTCTATTGACCTACATTCTCTCTGCAACTGACCACAAGTAATTGAAACTGAGGAAATCCAAAGCTTAGATAAGTGGGGATTACAGATTTAGCAGAAATAAAAAGAGAGAAGATGTGTTAAAAGGCAACATGGGGATGCAATCATCCAAGTCTTAATTATGGGGACTTTAGCACAAACCATCAGTTGCTTCAACAGAAAAACTGCAATGAGAAAAAAGGAAGAAAAATAAAGCAGATCCTATGGACTAAAAGGATTTAAGTAACATGATTAAACAATAACAATATATAACCTTATGTTGATCCTCTTCAAGCAAACAAAGCATTAAAAATATATAAGAAAATTGAGAAAATGTGAATACGGACTGGATGTTTGATGGTATCGAAGATATTTCTTATTTTTAGATGTAAAAATTGTGACTGTGTTTTTTATAAAGGATCTTTAGCTTTTATAGATATATAATTAAATATTTACAGATATGATACCTGAGATTTGCTTCGAAATTTTTCTAAGTAAAAGGATGGGGTTCTAGAGGGTCTGGATATAAAAGAGACAGAATTGACCATATGTTGATAACTGTGGAACATAAGAGATACACACATACACACACACACACACACCTATGCAGACAGAGAGAAATTCATTTTTTATTATTCCTTTTTCTTTTATATATATTTTTAAAGGTCAATATAAAATCAAGCTTAGGACCAGGTCTTAACTTCCAGCCAAGATCTGATCTTTCCACTAGATCATACTGCAGCAGCCACTCATTGCCATCTCCAAAACCCTTTGTATGTAGTGAAACAGAAGCCTATATAAATTTATACTCTAAACGGGGGAGAAAACACTGCTTCTCTTTCACAAAATACCCAGCACGGTGCCTAAGGAAAAAAAAATTACATTCCCAAGAAAGTTTCATTTGTTCAGAGGGACCAAAACCAGATCACCAAATGAATCTCAGACTATAAATTGTGACATTTGAAATAAACACGGTGTTAGACAACATGAAGGAAAACAAACTAAACTGTTATTAAATAAACCTACAGACAGAACCTGGATGGGGATCTGATTATAGCCATCTACTTAGAAACATTAAAGAATATTCCACCCCCACCATACTGTGCTCCAAGAAACCATATGTAAAGCAATGTCATTCTTTAATGATGGAAATAAATCTAGTAACTGAAGACAATGCTTAGAAGTATAAAATGTGATATTAGCAATAAAAGAGCTCCCTAAGCTCACAGGTGACACTTCAGAGGAAGCACTCGGTGGGTGAGTTATAGCTACAGCCCAGGCTTTGCTTTCCAGGAGATGTCCTTTAAAGTTTCCATGCTGAGCTTTCTGCCCAGAGTCTAGAACATGTTATTCCATCTCAGACCTTCAAGGGTCCACAGCAGCCTAGAGAAAACTGTTCTGAAATTAGGTAATATTTCAGATCTAATAGTTATTTTGGCTTACTATAAATCCACTAGACGAGAGAAGTCACAAAAGAAATGTGGCTGGACAGGCATCTCCTCTCCAAGGCTATGGATTCACATTTCAGTAAAATCTCTTCAACTAACTTATAAATTTAGTTCTATTATTAGTAATAATAACATCCAATATGTATCCCTCAAAACAATGGCTCTTTGCAAATACTAATTCATTTAATTATTTTAAATAAAGGTCCACTTAGGAATTTTGTGAAAACTTCCAGCTACACTTAAATCCAGACCTTACTATTTGGATTATATTAGATCCAGCACTTAGGATCTTACTACAGATTATATTATATCACTCAATTAGCTCAGCTTTCTCTCACCTCTCTTGTGTTCACTCCCTAATTTTTATTTAAAATATTCTATTGCATCTACAGGTAAATTGCAAGAGATAAGAGATGGAGACTGGGGAAGAAACATTTTACATTTTGTACTTAACTGTGTTTATTAATTGCACAAAGATTTTTTGACATTCTAAGTTTCTGATATCTTTAAAGGCAGAGAAGTTTAAGTGCATTTATTGGATAACTCTGCAATAACACATTGTGGCCCTTCCTCCTTTCCTTCCTTTTCTGTCTTTTCTGCTCCTAATGCCACAGTATCTATAAGTGGTTAAGTAAGCTTTATTACTAAGTCAACTATAATACATCAACTCATCAGAATAGTATACATAGTATACAACCTTAAAAGATAGTGTTGCAAACACCATGCTGTACCACGGGAAAAAGGCTGTATAAACTAAATGAAAGTATGAAACACAAAATAGTATATATATGGAAAGATTATTATCTAAATCTTCACTTTGCATCACAATGAGCCAATTATTCCTTGTCTTCTGAATGTATATGTATTGATTTATTAACAGAAAAATATATACTGGTAATAAGTTTGATATATTATTCCAGATTCATGGCTAGTATCATTAAAATGAAGGACAGATCTCTTTAAGGGAAGAGAAGAAGGGCTCACACAATAAAACACAAATGCAGTTGTAAAAGCTCATAAGCAACTTGATAAGAGTATTGTCACGGGAATTAGGACATTATAGCGAGGACCTTTTTGAATTCATAAATAATGCCTTATTTGAAGATGTCAGTTCTCTCCTTAGTTTGATGGATGGTTAAAGCATAAAGTTGAGCTAATCCAGAATATCTACACTCCAAATATTTGACACTGAAATTAATCTTGAACTCACTGTGAATCAATGCCTTTTAACTGCTTGGTTGAAATAAATCATTTTTATGACTGATGGCAGACTACAGATTCCTCTGATGTCATCTTTCTCTCGATTAAGACACATCAGAAAATTTCATAAGTGGACAACATTACATGATCCACCCTTCTAACTCTATCTACTCCTACACACAACCCCTCCCTCTGCCCATTAGAATTGTATTAACTGAACTTCTTTTGAATTAAATGTACTGAAGCCATCAATCTATAATGAAAAATGGACGTTTGCTTCCAGCAAGTATAATGTTCACATGGCACTGTGCTTGAGGGCCAAATAAAGAGCTTGGTCTCCTTTCTCAGTATCAGATATTATGTTTTTCCTAAACAACTAGTTTGTTTGTGTTTTTTTTAATCTTGTGGGCCCCTGGTATGGTCTGGATGTGTGTCCTATCAAAATTTCATGTCAAAATGGGATCCCTAATGTTGGAGGTGGGGGATAGTAGAAGTTGTTTGAGTCACGGAGGCAGATGCCTCAGGAATGGCTTGGTACACTCCTCACAGTAATGAGTGAGTTCTTGCTCTAAGTTCACATGAGATCTGGTTGTTTAAAAGACCATGGCAACTCCCCCACATTCCCTCTTTCTTTCTCTCTCACTGTGTGACATATCTGCTCCCCCTTTGCCTTCCTCCACGAGTGGAAGCTTCCTGAGGCCCTCACCAGAGCCAAATTCTGGTGCCATGCTTCCTGTAGAGCCTGCAGAACTGTGAACCAAAATAAACCTCTTTTCTTTATAAATTATTCAGTCCCTAGTATTCCTTTATAGCAGTGCAAATGAATTAACACAGAAAATCGGTAATGAGCATACAGCATGGCTGTAAAGATACCTGGAAATGTGAAAGTGGCTTTGGAATTGAGTAATAGCAGATATTAGAAGAGTTTGACAGGCTCAGAAAAAAACAGGAAGATGAGCAAAAGTTTGGAATTTCTTAAAGACGTGTTAAGTGGTTGTGACCAAAATACTGATAGAAATATGAACAGTGAAGGCCAGGTTGAGGAGGCCTCAGATGGAAACAAGAAAGTTCCTGGGAACTGGAGTAAAAGTCATCCAAATTACTCCCTAAGAAAGAGCCTTCTGCATTATGTTCATGCCCTGTGGATCTGTGGAATTTTCAACTTACAAGTGATGACTGACGGTATTTGGCAAAATGAAATTTCTAAGCAGAAAAGCATTCAAGATGTGGCCTGGCTGCTTCTACCAGCCTATAATCAGATATGGAAGCATAGAAATGACTCAAAGCTGAGACTTGTATTTAAAAGGGAAGCAGAGCATAAAAATTCGGAAAATTTGCAGCCTGACTGTGTGCTAGAAAAGGAAAGAGCATTTTCAGTAGAGGAATGCAAGTAATCTGTGGAGAAATCACTTGCTAGAGAGACTAGCATGACTAAAAGAGAACCAGATGCTAATAGCCAAGACAATGGGAAAAAGGCCTTGAAGGTATTGCAAAAATTTCTAAGGTGGCCGCTTTCATCACAGGCTCAGAGGCCTAGGAGGAAAAAGTTGTTTAGGGGGGCCAGCCCCAGAGCATTGCTGCCCTGCTCAACCTCAAGACACTACTCCCCATATCCTGGCTGCTGTATCTCCAGCCTTGGCTCAAAGGAGCCCAGGTAGAGCTAGGGCCACCACTCCAGAGGGTGCAAGATATAAGCTCTGGCTGTTTTGATGTGATCTTAAGCCTGCAGGCATATGGAATGCAAGAGTGAAGGAGGTGGCAGCTTCCACCTAAATGGGGGAGCCTGGGTTGCCAGGCAGAAGCCTACTGAAGGGGTGATGGTCCCACAGAGAGACTCTAGTAGGGCAGTGCCAAGGAAAAATGTTGGATTAGAGCCCACACAGAGTACCCACCAGGGCACAATGCCTAGTAGAGCTATGGGAAAGGGACCACCCTGTAGTCCTGAGAATGGCAGAGCCAGCAGCAGCTTGCACTGAGCCTAGAAAAGCCACAGGCACTCAACTCTAACCTATCAGGGCAGCCATGGGGACTTCACCCTACAAAGCCACAGGAGTGGAGCTGCCCAAGGCCTTGGGAGCCCACCTACCTTGCACCAGTCGGTGTACCAGGGATGTGGGACAAAGAGTCAAGGATTATGTTGGAGCTTTAAAGCTTAATGTCTGCTCTGCTAGGTTTCAGACTTGTGTGGGGCCTATTGCCCCATTCTTTCAGCTCATTTCTGCATTTTGGAATGAGAATGCTTACCTATTATCTGTACCATCATTGTATCTTAGAAGTAAATAGTTTGTTTTTTATTTTACAGGCTCATAGGTGGAAGGAAATTGCCTTGAGTCTCATATAAGACTTTGGACTGTTGAGTTAATGCTGAAACAAGTTAAGACTTTGAGGGACCATTGGGAAGGGATGATTGTATTTTGCAACGTGAGAACGGCATGCCATTTGGTGGGCCAGGGGCAGAATTATATGATTTGGATTTGTGTCTCCTCAAAATCTCATGTTGAAATGTGATCCCCAACGTTGGAGGTGAGGTCCAATGGGAAGTGTTTGGGTCATGGGGCAGATCCCTCATGAATGGCTTGGTACCCTCTTCACAATAATGAGTGAGTTCTCCCTCTGAGCTTATGTGAGATCTGGTTGTTAAGAGGATGGCACTCTCCCCAACACTTACTTTCTTTCTCACCATGTGACACAACTGCTACTCTTTCACCTTCCACGATGAGTAGAAGCTTCTTGAGGCCCTCACCAGAAGCAGATGCTTCCTATACAGACTGCAGAACCATGAGCCAAAATAAACCTCTTTTCTCTATAAATTACCCAGCCAAAGTTATTTTTTAATAGCAGTGCAAAATGGACCAACAGAGCCCTGAATCTTACCACATTTCCCCCATCTCTGGTGAAAGTGCATGGGTGTTTGTGGCCTATAATTTGTTTCCCAATATCACTCTCTATCTACTACTTTCTTCACCTTATCTATTTTCTTCATCTTGTTTTTCCATTACTTCATATTTCCCACTTAGCTTTAATTATTTCTTTTGCCACATTATTTGAATAATATTATTTGAATCTCTTTAAGTTGCCTTTGAAATAAGGTAGCATATAATTAATTAAAATTCTTAAATTACACAGAAATTCTCACTTACAAGGAATCTAATATGCAGTCCCCATTCAGCAGACTAGAGCCCCTCATATACACAAAATGCCCAAGCAATGACAGGTATTGTTATCATTACATAATTCCACACTGTAGTATCATAGTAGTTTTCATAAACCAGATGAACACATGCATGCACACAAGCACATGCAATTAAATAAATACTTAGTTAATGCAAGAATATTTACTACCATCTTCCTCATAGTGTTTCCAGTGTCTGAAACATTCCTAGAGAGTATAAGCAATCCATAAACACTTTCTGAATAAATGAGTCAACAATGAATTTCCAATATCATTATACTTATGTTTGTGATATAATGCTAAGGAGAAATTAGTGAAAGTAACATGTATTTTTTAGACAGCTTGGGAACTATCCAAATGCTGATAACTCATAGACACTGACATGACCTATCAGAGATAGTTTTTCTGAGATTTGCTTTTCTCATTAAT
This sequence comes from Pongo pygmaeus, assembly GCF_028885625.2. Taxonomy (NCBI): domain Eukaryota; kingdom Metazoa; phylum Chordata; class Mammalia; order Primates; family Hominidae; genus Pongo; species Pongo pygmaeus. The sequence continues at coordinate 139,967,167 of NC_072376.2, forward strand.
GTTCCTGGTGTTGTTATAAGGATTAAATTAAGTAGTCTAACAGAACCTGGTCCACAGAAGTTCAATAAATATTAACCCCTTACTTTCCCTCTCTCTCCTTGACCTTGCATATTCCATAGCAGTATCACAGATTGTGTGTGGGGAGGGGTGGGGGGGTGTGCATGCACATGCAAGTAGAAAGCCTAATGCACTCCAAAGTCATTACGACCAGAGGACCATCTGTATCTCCTTCTACAACTTTCTTCACCAACTATAAATAATCTTTCTCTTTTTACCTTACTTCCCATTCTTGCTATCTGACAAAACATGGAGGCTGGGGAAAGTAGACACAAAGTAAAAAGGGAGAAAAGAAGGAAAGGGGGAAGAAAGAGTGAGAGAAGAGAAAAGAGAATTTGGCTATCTCATTAGAAAAAAGAATGTGCATAATACCCAGCAGATACAAACTGAATATCCTTAAAGAGTATTACATAATCTTCAAAGGAATCTCACCATTCTTTCTTAGCAGTCACTGACTGGAAGATTACTGAACCTGAGTGATTAGCAACTTGTTAGATATGCACTGTGCTTTTAGGCACATCCAATCGGAAAATAAAGCAGATGAATTCACTCAGGAGGAGTAACAGCTTTAAGAAATCACTGGTTCTGTGGCTAACAGAACAGAAAGCCTGACTGATCACAGCCATCTAATGTGCAGGAAGCTAAATAATACGACTACCAATCACTCCCAGATGGCTCCTAAATCCATGCAGTCATTCTTTTGTGTGTGGTGCACTTCATAATGAAGAAGACTTCACTCTGGAGGGTTTTTTCCACACAAAGCTTTTCAATCTGTAACCAACTCTGTTTTTGTCCCTTCATCCCAATCCCCTCCTCCACCTTATGGAGAATTTAAAAAGCAAGTACTGACCCCTAACACCTATGTCCAGGGCAATCTTTCCTAGACATACACCATTTGTCTCACTCTTCATCTTATCAAACAGCACCCTGTCCGTATTCTGGGGTCCCTGTCCCTCACGGAGGCAGCACATTGTTGGGAAGTGTTTGCCTTAGCATTTGCAGGCATTGTGCTGGGATGAGGTATCAGATGACAGGCTTTCATCTGGATATGATTTATTTATTATATCAGTACTTTATATTAGAGAAAGTGCACCAGTGTGAAAATTGAAGGGGAAACCTATTTTGGCTAAGGGATAACCTGGAAATTATTAAAGTCAAAAGCTTCTGGGTCAAAGGGTAGCAGCTTCATGTTATTGGAATAATATGTTAATATTTAAGTCCTATAACCTCTTTGGGCCTTTGAAACACCTGTGATGAAAATGGTTTTCACGCTGTTAAAATGGTAACAAATAGATGGAGGCTCATTTCTTTAGTTTTGAATCTATTCATGTGACTAAATATTATGAGCCAATAAAACATATCCTAACATAAGTATAAAAAGATTCAGTAAAATAACATCCTGCCAATTTTTTTTTTGCAACTCTGCTTTCTCTCTTTTTACTTCTACTTCCACCTCAAACACCACCCTCTCCAACTCTTCCCCTTTCTCATCTTCTTTACTCAGCTTTCATTTGATACAGCTGTTGCTGGAGAATAACGACAAGGACTGCCACTGGCATAAATTAGAAAGTATGTTAGCTGCCCTATATTTTCTGTTATTAAATAAGATTGACACCATTGACTAGATTCTGCCCTTTGCCAAGCAATATTGCAAAAGATGTAAATCACTCATCAACAAACAATAAATTACTTATGTGCATTTATTTCACTTTAATTTTTAGCATCAGTGTCCAAGCATGTATATGCACACACATGCACATACACATGCTTCTCAAGATGCAAATCTCTCTCATGTATCCTAAAAGTCATAATGCCAAGAAACCCTCTCAAGACAGGCCAAAGGGCCTCTTTCACCTGTAATTAATGAAATGATCCAAATTACATTCTGAGAGGTAAGATACATCAGATTACAATAATTTTCTTTATTATTTTAAATGTAGATGTCAAATCTCTGGAATTCTCTTATATATACACACAAAGTAGAGCAGGACTGCCATAGAAAATGCCTAGAGTTGAAAGATAAATGAAATGGTTCGGCTAGCTTCAAACTGGAAATTATAAAAAATTCCAGAATTCTAAAAATGTAAAAAGAAAAGAAATTAAATAAAAATCTAAGTTAAATGTATCCTTGCTCTCAATAAGTCAATCAATTAATATTTAAAGAAGCATGTTACTGAATGAATTGTGTCCCCTCGAAATTCACATATTGAAGCCCTAACCTCCAATGTAAATATATTTGGAGAGAGGGCTTGTAAGGAGGTAATTAAGGTTAAGTAAGGTGCAAAGGATGGGGTCCTACTCTGATAGATTTGGTGTCCTTATATGAGGAGGAAGAGAGACCAGAGATCATTCTCTCTCTCCCTGCACGCACATAAAGGAAAAGTCATGTAAAGACACAGCAAGCAGGTGGCCATCTGCAAGCCAGGAAGAGAGGCCCACCAGAAACCAACTCTGATGGCACCTTGAAACCAAATCTGATAGCACCTTGATCTTCAACTTCCAGGCTTCCAGAACTGTGAGAAAATGAATTGCTATTGTTTAAGTCACCCAGTCTATGGCATTTTCTTATGGCAGTCCTAGCAGACCAATACAAACCAGAAATCATTTTTTCTTCCAAAACATGTTTTAATGACAGAGGTCGAAAAGACTTTGAAATCAATGAGACCTAGTTGTGATAAATACTCACTTAGGGCATCCTGAAGGACCACCATTAAGAACAAATGTTATCTATATATTGTCCTTGAAACAAGTCAAATCAACAGAGATGCACATTTAGACATCATTGTTTGGGTTCCTATAGAGTTATGACATCAATTTGAACTGGGGATATTATAGAAAATCACTGAGTGAAAATTGGTTAACATATTTATAGCACACTTTCAAGACTATAACCCTCTACACATCATGATGATATCTTAAGGGATAACATTCTTTCATATCTCAGTGACAAAATTGTTTGCTTCACCTAATCTTCTATTTTCATTTGCTTCACCTAAATTTCTATTTTCACAGTCACACTGACTGTGACTCCCATTAAGATCATGTTACTCTTTGTACTTAGGTTATCAGGAAGCTTAGAGACAAACTTGATATCTATTTCCAGTAATTACATAGATTCTCAAAGTGTGTTTTCTATGAACCAATTTTCCTTCCATTACTCTTCCATTCTTGGTTTCCCTTTGCATAGATTTCCTCAAATATTTATTCGTGTTTTATGCATTCTGCAGCCCATCTCAAATTCTATTTGAAATTATGGGGGAAATGCATGCACAAATAAGTAAATATCATCTCATCCATCCCTATTACTCTAAGTTGAGAAGCTGAGCTCTAGAATACTTTAGTGATGGGCTCAAGGTCATGCAGTCAGAGTAGGGCATAGGCAAGATCAGAAACTCAGTTTCCTCTCACCCAGTGTTCCTTTTCCTCCACCATAAAATTACCTCCCTGTGCAATGAAGGAGGAAGAAAATTCACTCAAAAGAAAAAGCATTCCTTTGGTACATATAGCTCAGTGTTTCTCAACAGAGGCAAGATAAGCCTCATTTGCTTTGTCAAATTGTTCCCTTCCAGAAGAATGTTAGGCACTCTTGGTCCCTGCCCACTAATGCTGGTTGAGCTCCCAGTCATTGTATTAACAACAACAAGAAAAGCCCCGTATATTTTTACCTTTCCCAGTGCCCAACCCCATTTGATTTTTGCTTTTTGTTTTTTTGTTTGTTCTGATTGTTGTTTCAAAAGAGAAACAAAGGAAGTAGGAAATACTTCCTTGCACTAGTCAAAAATTGGGAAAGTAAGGGTCAGAGCAGGGTGCAAAATATGTAAATTTAACAGCTGACATCAAAATTTATCTTACGAAGGTGTGGTAAAGTGTTTACAAAAATGACCACAATAATTTCCCTCCCTGCCCTACGCACTTGGGTTGTTGCCTCCCACACTAGCTTTGGCCATGGCCATGGGAATAGTTTGAGCCAATGAGACATTAGCAAATGTGACACAAGCAGAAGCTTGAAAAATCACTTATAAATTGTGGCTGTTTAATACTCTGAGATCACCACGTGAAGAAGCTCAGGCTAGCCATCTGCAGGATGAGACACTGCATAGAGCATATTCAGGCAGTCTAGTTAAGCACCTCTTTCCCCACGAAACCAACAATTCTGCCTATTCTTGACTCTTGAGTAAGACTATACCAGACCAGTTCATTCAACTACATGCTAACCCCCATTGACAGCAGACTCATGAAAGAGCCCAGTAGAACTCAGCCAGGCCAGCCCAGACTTAGAAAAATCCACGTAACCCAGGGAATAATTAACGAAATTAAAAGATTTTTTGTTTTAAGCCATTCAATTTTGGGGTGATTTGTTATGCAGCAAAAAACTAGTCATACAAGTTGTCTTTGCTGAGGAAAATAACTTGAATATCTGTAAGTCTGGGGAAAAAATCCACAAATTGAACTGCTTTGGTAGAAGCGGGAGGTCAGCGATTATCATGAGATCATAAACCTCTCTCTGTCCCTACAAGAATTACAGAAATCTTGGGAAAACGGAAATGGAAGGTAAATAGAGATTTAAGCCAATCATATCTAGTTCTTTAGAAGAAGCTAGTCTCCAGCTGACATCTTAAAGAGATATAGACATAAATTTAGATACAAATATAGATAGATATAGATATAGATAGATATGGTATCTTTGTTTGAGCTGCTATAACAAAATACCACACACTGGGTAATTTATAAACAACAGAAATTTCTTTGTTACAGTTTGGTGGCTGGGAAGTTTAACATTCAAGCATCTGCTTGTGAGGGGCCAGTCTCTCTGCTTCCAAGATGGTGCCTTGTTGCTGCATCCTCCAGAGGGTGCAGATACTGTGTCCTCACATGGCCAAACATACAACGGCAAAAAAGGGGTGAACTCCCTTTGTCAACCCTTTTAAAAAGGCACCTAATCCCATTCATGAGGGGGGAACCCTCATGACTCAATCACCTATTAATGCCACCACAATGAAGATTAAGTTTTAATATGAATTTTGGAAGAAACACACATTCATTTGGATATGGCGGTGAAGATGGAGATGGAGATGAAGACAGAGATATGACGATATCTCCAAGTAATTTGCCATAATTATCAACATGAAATGGTAGAAAACCTCACACAAGTGTCTGTAGACAAATGGACTCTCGCAAACTTATTAGTCAAAAGCAGTTTTTTATATTGTCTTATAAAGGCTAATTTATTGACGTTAATCTTTACACCAACTTGAGTGAGGCTTGTGTCCAATGCCATTTTGCTGCTTTAAGAACTCACTTTCAAACTAACACGTGGACCATGTTTGTAAGACTAGTTCCTGGTGTGACTGTTAACCAAATACCTACTTCAACACCTGTGACGTCCCTTTTTTTGTTTGCCTCCTCTCTAGTATTTCCCAACAAATTAATCAGTCAGCACCGTTACTCTTCCTTGTCACCCTGACATTAACTAGCATCTTACCCTCAGCCCACAATGGGAGCCCCTTCCTTTATTACAGTGCTGAACTGCTCTCCAGGACAGCTCTACTTAGCAACAAGCTAGACCCTATGGTCTATTCCTGGGCCATTGCTAAAGCAATAGAATAAATATTGGCCCCTACTACAAATTCCAAAACCTAATATCCAATTAACACATATTAGTCACCTTCTGATACTTTTAGTCTCTTATTTACAGACAGTAAAGAAATTATCAATTATCAATCAATTTTAAATATCTAAAGTATTAGAATTGACAATATGAACATAGTCCAAAATGCTATACTATTCTCCAAGCAAGAAGCCAAGTTTATTTTCATCTGTGGTATGTTCATAAATGCTGACAGCTGTATATGTAGTCTGTGGCAGACTGTCTTTTCCAGAGATGGCTGCAACAGTATCTCCTGTCCCAAATGCTTTTCTAAAACCTTGCCACTCCCCATCAAAACACAGAATCTAATTTTCCTACCTTTGAATCTTGGAGAATTTATGAGTTACTTGCAACCAACAAAATGTGGTGAAAGTGATGCTGCATGATTTCCGAGATGAGGTGCGTAAAAGCATTGCAACTTCCATCTTGCTTCCTAGATGGAAGCCCTAAGCCCTGAGCCACTATGCTGGCAGTCCAACTATCCTGAAGATGCTGCTGTGAGGGAGCCCAAAGCAGCCTATACAAAGAAACTTCATGGAGAAGACTCCTGAAGCTGATTTAGAGAAACACCATTGTCCCCGATCAAACATGCTTTCAATCAGAATCTGTCTTGCCAGAGACAAGATCCAGTCCCCAGAAGGGGAACATCAAAAGCTAGGCAGATTCATACTAGAGTATAAACTGAAGAGCAAATACCACACTGAGACAAAAGAACAAGTATGCCAACCAGGTACCTATCTGGTGCCCACAGATCACCCTCTTTAGATAAAATACCTAGCTTTAGGCATCGGGAATAATTCTAGGTTCTAACTATTAGAGATGAAAGATCTCATAACAGTGTTGCTGTATTCTGGTCCAGATTGCTTCAGGCTTTTAGTTGTATTGAATTTTTAAGTTGAAGGTCTTCAGATGCTGTTGTTGAGCACAAATAATAAAAGTGTGAGTGACAGCGAAAGAGCATGAAGTAAAAGGAAAAGCAGAAAAGGGTGGCATAAGTCAAAAGCAACAGAGTCTCACTGGTCAAGTCCAAAGGGATGGTACATAGTTCAACTAAGGAACATTCTAGGCAAGAAGAGCACGTAAAATATACAAATGGATGTTAAAACAATATGGAGAGACCCTGAGTGGAAAAGCAGAGGCATGCTCAAAAATAAAAGTAAGTCTGGCCAGGTATTACAGGAATGAGTGGCCATTGCATGAAGGTCTTTGGATGTCAACTGAGGGGTTTAGATTTCATCCAATGATCAGAGAATTACAAGGAATTCTCCCAGATGCTGAGAAGGGGGAGAATAAGCAGGCAATATTCTAGCCTCCCTTCCTCTGTTTGCACTGGAACAAAAATAATTTCAACTATTTTACAATTGCTCTTCTAAGTAATCTTTCATTTGAAAGATATATTTTAAAACAATGGAAAAACTCCTGTAACAGATGAAGACTTTCATTGTACACTCTTGATGAGGAAAACAATGTGATAAAAACCATGTTTGAGGATTATTCCACTGCTTTGTTCGGAGTGTAAATAAGAAACTAAATAGGAGGAATTGAAGAACATGAGAAAACAAAAGGAAAAGAGAAAAAAACATCTAAAATGAAGAATCACTTGATTTAAAAAGTTGGGAAATAGAGAAGCCCAAATCCTACTTCCTTTACCCTACTTTGTTATCCACTGTGACCTTCCACCTTCCCAAGCTTTTTGGTCTCTATTTGGTCATTTAATCCAGTCCTTGATTCTCCTTTGCTCTGTCTCTTTCTGTGCCTGCTGTGCAATCTTTTATACTTCAGGTCCCTGCCCTCATACCATGATCACAGGGCTGCCTTTGACTGGCACAATAATTCTGTGTTCTTCTCACTTTGCTTTGCATTACACATTTAGGTCTTGCTTGTCCAATGTAATAACTTGTTCTAAAAATATTTTATTTTTGCTGCTTAGCCTTCTCAAAGTTCTTTACAGACATTACCTCATCCATTTCTCTTGAAATTAGGTGCCCCGATGACAGAGTGGCCCCAAAAGCTACTTGTGTGGATTATTGGGTATATATGTGCCTGGGACCTCAAAGGTGTCAATCCTTGCCTATTTGGGATGAAAGATGGATGTCCTCAGCAATCAATAAGTGCCAAAAGCTCTCTCATTCAAAGAGAGGAAAAATGTTCCAACACCAGCATAAAAAAAGTCTTGCATTAAAAAAAAAAACCTTGCTATCCACCAAAGAAAGAAAGAAAACATATGAAAATGACATGTTACCATGTCTCTTTTAAATTCCAAATTTTTACTTCTCATAAAACTTAAGTAGACGATTTTATATCTGAGGGCATTATTGGGTTTTCAAGTACTCCTAAAAAATAGAGTCAATCTGCTCTTACTCAAAAGTCTGTAAGATCCTTTTGCACATTACACACAAGCACACAATTTCACCATCCCACACACCAATTTGTCTAATCTTCTTCTATGTAATGAATAAAACAGACATTCTAGACAGTAGACTCTAATTGTGCAATTGGAACTGCCTAGCCCAGGCCAATATGAGAGAGTAAGACCAGCAGAGATAAAGGAAGCTCTGAGTATCTCTCCTTCTTCCACATTCCTCACTCCACAGTTCCACTATTAGTGCTGTCCCATTTAGAGTTCTAGCCACTGTAATTTTAGGACCTTAGAAATGTCTGAACTCATAACATGGGAAAATATTAACATTTTATTAACTTAGTAGAAGACTCCAGGCGAAATAGATTTTTTTCCTCTGCTGAACATATGTTTAAAAGATTATAGGAAAGAATTTTTAACTCGAGTCTTCAGTTCCAATAAAGAATGACTCACTTGTATATTTTCATAAGGCATAAAGATTATTTCACTTAAACTACATTTAGTCTCTAAACCTTTGTTATGTACCTATCCCTAAGTAGGTATATGTAAATCATTCATACTGCAACCCGAAGTAAAAATTAGACATTTATTAAAAATAAAAGGATCCAGAAAATTAAAATATTATTATATTAAGAAAAAAGAAGCCCACTAAAAGTGATGTCTGGCCCTGGGACCCCAGTAAGGACTAAAAGACCTTTCACAGTCATTTGATGGGAGTTGAATATCCAAAAAGACTGTGGCTTTTATTCAGGCTAACACTTAAACATAGAGGTTCACAGTAACAGGTCATGGCTCATATCACATTCTTCCAAACACAAGCTTTTACTCTTTTTGTTAAAAAACAGTTCTTTATCTCTGACAAAACAAAACTGCTGACTAACTGTACTTTAAGGAACACTCACTTCTTATCTCCATGCATAGGAAAAAAACATTGCCCTTCTCTAAGGAGTGAATCTTACTGAATAACCCCATGCCATGGACTAGTTTAAACTGCTGATGGCTTCCTAAACTTTTTCCAAGAGAAACAACAGCAACAATCATGATAGTAATACAACAGGGACCCTGTTAAAAACTGCAACTCTCCATTCTTCATTTCCCTACCCAGAGAACACCTGCTATAGGTACATCAGGCACACACATGCAGATCTTAGTAATTTCTCTGACTACATAACTCTTTTTTATTTAAATGTCTTTAAATCCTCATAGCTAAACTTTAATATAAGAGCTATGAACAACAGGTGATCATTTTGACTAACGTAACAATATTAACCTAAACTATTTCCACCTAAACATAACAATCACCACATTTTATTTAAATATCATGCCAAAGGTTAAGAATAAATAAGTTGGTGAGAAATTTTCCCATTTCTTTTTAAAAACATCCACTATTCTCTCTTTTGTACTACAGCATTTTATTGGATAGATACTAGCACCCTATTGATGTCCTCACCTACTTGTAAATTAAAGGGAAAATATACATTGCAATGCCCACAAAGTGAGAAAAAAACAATGACAACCGTAAAATATCCTGGCACTGAGAATGAATCACTTCATTAGACCATTGTACCATATTTCTATTGTGCCTTTAACTTACTCAAGACTTTGTAGACTCTTATCAGGGTTCTCAGCTTAACTAACCATCATTCAAGGATCCTCAATACAGGAAGTACTTATGAAGCATATGATCAGCTACTTCCTCTCCATAGTTCTTCCTTGTAAATATGAAAACTTGGATAGTAGGTAAAGATATCTCAGGTTGGTGGGATGTTCCAGTCAGATGCTTGCAAATATTATTCAAGCATCCCAGATTTAAGCCACCCACAAAAACTGATGGAAGAATAGTCCATTTTCATTAACTTAAAAATACATAGAAAGATTATATTCATGGCATATGCTAACCTTTAGGGGCTCACAAGGATTCCTCTCTTCAATCCCCAAAGTTGAAGAAAAAGTAGAGTATTTCAAGGATGTGAAGTAAAGGGTGGAGATTTTAGGTAGAGGAGGAAACCAATTATAAATAGAACTGATCTGGGAGAAAGATTTTCTTCTCCCTGAACTCTTCTCTTACCTCTTTTCTGAAGTTCTCACTTGGCTCACTCTATCTCAGGCAGCTTGTATTGTGAATCATGCCTAGGGAAGACTCCCACTTAGAAGGATGTCCTTGAGTGACCAACCAGAAACAGAACAGAGCCTAGGAGGGGAGAGAAATCTAGCAGTCTGCTTATGGCTATCCTAGTCCAAGTTTTAAGCTAATAGGTCAGAAGTCATCTTGAAGTGTATTCAATGGCGCAGTCCATTTCACCAAGCAGTGATTTGGCCCATATCCCTCTTTGGTAATCATGTGTTTATTGTTCTGAAATGAACTTTATGCAGCAGATATAAATACAGTTACAGATGTCATTGGAGATATTGCTGTGGGTATATCAGTAATTTTTTCTGTTTATCTGCCTGATCAATTGGCATTCTCCTTTCCCTCTACAAAAGATAGTGACCAACGCTCACAACTAAATGAGGTCTTAGGGATACTACGCCTTCCTCTAGGAAGCCTGAACACTTCTTTTCTCACCTCCTAAGTCATATACATACAAAAGTTTGATCTGTTTGTTCTCTAATCTATACTTTATGCAATGAATTTTAATAAATATAATCTAAAGTTTAAAATGAGTGAAAATGGAGAGGAAGTTGTTTTAATAAAAATTGGGTTGACTGGGAGGGTAGAGGTAGAAGTATCACTTGAGGCCAGGAGTTCAAGACCAACCTGGGCAACATAGCCCAGACCAACATAGCAAGACCCCATCTCTACAAAAAAAAAAAAATGGGTTGAATGACTTAAAGAGTCTAAATAAAGATGAATAATTTTCAAACACTATTGAGTTAAACTGGTAAAAAAAAAACATAAAATATTGATGAAAAATAATAAAAATCTAGGGAATCCTGTATCAGATTGTTTCATAGTGTACACCCTACCTTAACAACACAAAACTGTAATTTCAAGAACATGTTTTATTGATATTTCTTATGCATGGAAAATAAAATGGAACTCTATTCAGAAGGCTTTTATACTCAAAGAAAAGGTTTTGTTCCTACATATAAAGATCTGCAATAAAAATAAGTTAAAATAAAATATTTAAAATATATATGCATTAAACATTTTATCATTTTCCACTTTGATTTTTTTAATAAACTACTTCAGAAAAGAAGGCTTTACCATATTTTTATATCTACACATTTATGTATATATTTATAGATATATGTATGGGACCTAATTGAGGTAAAGATGGCACAGGAAACAGTCAAAACATGATTGGCCTTTAGCAACATGTAACATACAGGGAGATGTGTTAATCAGATCCCTCTTCAAGAAATAACTCTGTGCCCAGAAACAAGGACTATTGTTGGCTAAACAAACACTAGAAGTTAGTTATTTAGGGTCTTCCTCAGCTTTAGAGCCAAGGTCACATTCTTCTCAAGGTGGCCCCTAGCTAATGACTGAATGAGGTGGTGATACCAAAGTCTAGGCATTTAAGCCTAATGTGGAACTACTCTACATTATGATGATTTTTATGACAGAGCTGCCCAACAGGCAGGCAGAAACTGTAATAGGTCTATATCCTAGTCTGATGACTCATCCTATACAATCCTGCTCTCTTCCCATTTCTTTCACAGGTGTTAGACCCAAACCTTTTGCACTCCTAACTCCATTTCAGAGTATACTTCCTGGAAAACCAAACAGATACACCAAATAATGGCATAACTAACAAACAGAATATTCCACACATGTATATATTGGCTTAATTTGTGTCAGGCATTCACCAGTTACTGAACCCATCACTGGAAAAAGGCAATACTGTGACAGTGAGTCTGTGACAATAAAGGAAAAACATAACTGACTTCCCACAAAAGCAGAGTTTGAGTCTAGAAAATATGCCTTGGATGCCTACCTCAATGGATTGCCTGGGGTCTAGTGCTAATATCCAAAATATGTGGAATATTGTATATACCATGTCCTGCCAGATGACTTTCAGGAAACCAGCCAAATTTTCTATCCAAGTACAAAAGATCAGTTTCATATACTCCATGACAATGATCTGCAACCATTTCTTTCAAACTGAGTACAAAAAATGCCGGTAGTTTTAGTTGAACAAGGTGAGATCCTGATCAATATTTAACACCACGAGTTTGGCCAAACTGTGCCAGCCAATCTGATACACATTTAAAACACTGTGTTACATAAATGGCATTTGGTAGGTGCTCCAAAGTACTTTTCCCCTTTCCTTGTCAATTCTGAATATTAATAATTAAATATAAGTTTAAATATTTGCATCATGACCCCCAGAAGAGAACGAAATAAGACCCAACCATGGGAAAAAGGGTGCTTAGACTCTGCCAAGGATTAAGTCAGACATGGTTACTGAGAGGAAAAGACAGTATACACATTCTGATTTACTTTTTTCTCTCTCCTGGGCCTCTTCACACCTTGGCCAGGAAAAAGCCGAAAAGCAGAACTCAACAATTTATGTAACACTATGGAATTGACGGAAGGCAGGTATGATATATTAGTATAGCATAGGGCCTCCAGATTGAATGAGAATCTGGCTTCGTCTCTTGTTTCTCATACAGAGAATAGCTTGGATTGCCAAAGAAATTAAATTTGAAGCTTAAAAAATGTACATGTAAAATATCCACCAATGATACTAAACTTCTTAAGTAGTAAATCTCCTACTCTGTGAGAACTTGGGTGCATGGATTATGCCCAAGAGATCTCTTTTAGAAATGTCCTTTGGAACCAGATAATCAGTTATTTTCATCCAACTTTTTACATTAAAACCTCATACCGAGATTAAAATTTAGAACAAAAATTGAGACAAGGACTTCCTACTGTTACAGTAATCACTAAAAAAGGAGATATTTAAGAAATTGAATAAAAGTGTTTCATGATTTATGATTTTACTTGGTAACTGTGTGACATTTTTAAAATCCTAAAACAAATGGTCCTCTGTATATAATTTTGAGTCAGCTATTGTAAAATGCATTTAAAAGAAAGAGCCTAAAATCAGGTAAAGCCTAATATTTACACCAAAGCTAAAACACAAGAGCAAAAATCAGGGAAAGAACTTCAAGACTCTCCCAGAAAGTCCTTCCATCTTCTGCTCACTGCCTGATTCCAAAGGCTTTCCCAGATTTGTAGGTATTTGTTACAACAGCACCCCACATCCAGTACCAAAATCTGCACCAATCTGCATCAATTACTGCATAACGAATCACCCTAGCAAACATTTATCATCTCACAGTCTCTATGGGTCAGTAATTCAGGAGCAGCTTAGCTTGGTGGATCTGGCTCAGTGTCTTTCACCTGGTTGCGCTCAAGATGTTGACTTAGGGATACAGTAAACTGAAGGCTTGACTGGGGCTGGTGGATCCACTTCCAACACAGCTCACTCACACGACCCTTAGCAATAGGCTTCAGGTCCTCTCTGTGGGCCTCCCCATAGGGCTGCTTGGGTGTCTTCATGACATGGCTGTCGGCTGGCTTTCACCAGGGGTAGTGATTCCAGAGAAGAGGAAGCAAGGAGAAAGCCACATGCCTTTTATCTTAAATGTTACATGCTATCACTTCCATCATTTGCTGCTCCTTAAAAATGAACCACCAAAGCCAGCCCACTCTTGGGGTGGGGAGGACAGCATAGAAAATTAAGCTCCACTGTTTGAAGGAAATTTACAAAAAGACTTAAAAACCACAAGTGCCTCCAGAGGAGTACTAGGTTTAAAACACCAAATTATAAAGTACTCTTATTGATGTCATTCTTATCTTTACCATGGATCAGTACCAGGTTATCAAAATAATCCTGGAAATAAAGTTAGTGTTCTCCCAGACCATCTGCAAATTAAACCTATCCTTACCCAAAACACAGTGACATAGTACCATGCCCTAGTTTAGAATGATTATCATTTTTAAATGAAATATTGAGAATACCAATTGTGTGCAACAGTGCAGAGCGATATGAACTCTCATACATTGTTGGTAGAAATGCAAAATAGTGTAGTCACTTATGAGGACAGTCCTGCAGTTCCTTATAAATTTAAACATGCATTAACAACCAGATGATTCAACAATGCTATTAAATACTCACCCAAATAAAATGAAAACTTATGTTCACACAAAAACTTATATGTAGGTGTTAATTTAAAAATAATCTTTATTTATAATCTTCAAAATCTGGAAACAACCCATACGTGCTTACACTGGTGAATAAAAAAATAAACTGTGGTACATCTATATAATGGAATACCACTCACAAATATAAGTGGATTAAATACTGATACATCCAATATGAATGAATCCCAAATGCATTACTAAGTGGAAGAAGCCAACTCGAAAATACATATACTATGTGACTGAATTTATATGACACTCTGAAAAAGGGAAAACTATAGGGACAGAAAACAGATAATCAGAGGAAGAGTTAACTACAAACGGAAACAGGGAATCTGGGGAGATGATAAAACTATATCTGTATCTTGGGCATCCAAATTGGTAAAGAGAAAGTCAAACTGTCACTGTTTGCTGATGATATGATCGTATATCTAGAAAACCCTGAAGACTCATCCAAAAAGCTCCTAAAACGTAAATGAATTCAGCAAAGTTTCAGGATACAAAATTAATGTACACAAACCAGCAGCTCTGCTATATGCTGACAGTGACCATGCTGAGAATCAAATCAAGAACTCAACCCCTTTCACAATAGCTGCAAAAAAATTAAAATAAAGTACTTAGGAATATACCTAATTGAGGAAATGAAAGACCTCTTAAAAAACACACACACACAAAAAAAAACTGATGAAACAAATCGTAGACGATACAAACAAATGGAAACACATCCCATGCTCATGGATGGGTAGAATCAATATTGTGAAAATGACTATACTGCCAAAAGCAATCTACAAATTCAATGCAATTCCCATCGAAATACCACCATCATTCTTCACAGAACTAGCAAAAACAATCCTAAAATAATTATGGAATCAAAAAAAAAAAAGAAAAAAGCCTGCATAGCCAAAGCAAGACTAAGCAAAAAGAACAAATCTGGAGGCATCACGCTACTGGACTTCAAACTATAAGGCTATAGTCACCAAAACAGGATGGTACTGGTATAAAAATAGGCACATAGGCCAAGGGAACAGAATAGAGAACCCAGAGATAATCCTAAATACTTACAGCCAACTGATCTTCGACAAAGCAAATAAAAACATAAAGTGGGGAAAGGGCACCCTATTCAACAAATGGTGCTGGGATAATTGGCAAGCCACATGTAGAAAAATGAAACTGGATCCTCATCTCTCACCTTATACAAAAGATGGATCAAAGACTTAAATCTAAGACCTGAAACCATAAAGATCCTAGAAAATAACATCAGAAAAACCCTTCTCGATATTGGCTTAGGCAAAAACTTCATAACCAAGAACCCAAAAGCAAATGCAACAAAAACAAAGATAAATACATGGGACTTAATGAAACTAAAAGGCTTCTGCACAGCAAAAGAAATAATCAGCAGAGTTAACAGACAACCCACGGAGTGGGAGAAAATCTTCACTATCTATGCATCTGACAAACGACAAATGTCCAGAATCTACAAAGAATTCAAACAAATCAGCAAGGACAAAAAAAGCAAATAATCTCATCAAAAAGTGGTCTAAGGACCTGAATAGACAATTCTCAAAAGAAAATATACAAATGGCCAACAAGCATATGGGAAAATGCTCAATATTGCTATCAGGGAAATGCAAATAAAAACCACAATGCGAAACTGCCTCACTCCTGCAACAATGGCCATAATCAAAAAATCAAAAAATAATAGATATTGGCGGGGATGTGGTGAAAACAGAATATTTTTACACAGTTGATGGGAATGTAAACTAGTACAACCACTATGGAAAACAGTGTGGAGATTCCTTAAATAACTTTAGATCTACCGTTTGATCCAGCAATCCCACTACTAGGTACCTACCCAGGAGAAAAGAAGTCATTAGATGAGAAAGATACCTGCACACGCATCTGTATAGCAGCACAATTTGCATTTGCAGAAATATGGAACCATCCCAAATGCCCATCAATGAGTGGATAAAGAAAATGTGTGTGTGTGTGTGTGTGTGTACATATATATATGTATATACACGTGTATATATACACACACATATGTATATACACACCCACATATATATACTTGTGTATATACACATACACACACACACACATAGCCCCCCGCTCTCTCTCTCTCTCTGAGCAGCACAGAGCAACTTGGATGGAGTTGGAGACTATTATTCTAAGTAAAATAACTCAGGAATGGAAAACCAAACATCACATGTTCTCACGCATAAGTGGGAACTAAGTTATGGGGACCAAAGGTATAAGAATGATACATTAGAGTTTGGGGACCTGGAGGAAAGAGTGGGGGGTAGCGAGTGATAAAAGACTACACACTGGGTACAATGTACACTGCTTGGTGATGGGTTTACTGAAATCTCAAAAATCACCACTAAATAACTTATTCATGCAACTAACCACCACCTGTTCCCCCCAAAAAACCTATTGAAATCATTTTTTTTTTTGAGATGGAGTGTCACTCTGTTGCCAGGCTAGAGTGCAGTGATGTGATCTCAGCTCACTGCAACCTCCGCCTCCCAGGTTCAAGCCATTCTCCTGCCCCAGCCTCCTGAGTAGCTGGGATTACAGATACGCACCACCACACCCAGCCAATTTTCGTATTTTCAGTAGAGACGGGGTTTCATCATGTTGACCAGGATGGTCTCGATCCCTTGACCCCAAAGTGCTGGGATTACAGGTGTGAGCCGCCACACCCAGCCTAAAATTTGTTTAAAAACTATATCTATATCTTGATAATAGAAATGCTTATGTGACTTGTTTGTCAAAACTTACAGAACCATATGCTTAAAAGGATAAACTATACTGTATGTAAACTGTACCTTAGAGAAATGAAAAAAATCTAATCAGTTACTTTACTCTCCATTTATAGGCAATAGTGTCATGCACACTCTAAAACCCACATCCAGATCTATGTTAAGTGGCAGCTATGGACAGAGCCTGAACATCAGCCACCTCATATTTGTTCTCATCTCTTGCCTCTCCCAACCCAAATGGCCTCTTCCAAACCATCGATGTGACAATCTGCATGGTTTGCATGAGGTGTCAGTAAACAACCCTTAGGCCTCTGCTTAGCTTATGTAAAATTCTAGCCCATCTCTTTTCATCGGTTATCAATTAAGGAAATATAAAAGCATAATACCACAGCAACCAGAGTCAAAAAATTGTATCGTCATTCAAAGAAAAAGGGAGAATCACCTCCAAAATGGCTACTCCTGGCTCCCGAAAATTAACCACAGCTATTGATGAAAACTAGACCAACTCCACAGGAAAACCACAAAATTGGCAACTTAAAAAGATTAATGTGTCTCCCGGAACAACTTTCAATCATGGTCCTTCAAGAACTCAAGGCCAAAGCTAACATACCATCTCTCCTCAGCAAAAACTTCATCCCCGTTTAGATACACCACTATGGCATCTTCCAGAGGCACTGGCCACACTTCCCTCTAATAAACGAATAAACCACAAAGCAGTTCACATTGAAGGATAGAATTTAATCATCTAAAATTCAAAAATGCCAACAGGAGGAAAAAGATATATCCACACGAATAACCTGTAAGTGATTATACTTCAGCAAAGAGAAATGAAGTTTCCAGCAATTGTTTTAGCCCACGACAGTGTGGCTGGAAACTTGGATGTAGGTGGTAGTGTGAAATAAAGAAAAATGATGGTTCCCTTTGCCATGACAGCCTTATTTCCAGCTCCTGGCCAACAGTGTAAACTAAACCTTGCTGTCAGATTTTCTTGTCAATCCATCTCCAGAATTTCCTCCTAAGACTAGATATCCTACTCATCCTGGAGTTTCATATCTTGTGGAGACTCAATGACCCTCTTCAAGCTTGTCTCTCCTAATTTCATGAGATTTGATACAGATATTTCAAAAATGTGTTTCTGATCATTAATGTAAGATTTTTTTCTGGTAGTCATATCTAAATAGTGACCTATTGCCTCTCATTTGAATTGATTCATGGAATGTATTCATTTTAGTCACTATTCTCTTTGATTTTCCTCTGGCCTAGGTCTTGCACTGCCTAGATATTTTTAATCTCATTAATTAGAATGTAATATGGTTTTTATAGAAACCATACCACTACCTTAAGACAATCAAACATACTTCTTAGATTAGGATGACAGGATTCAAGCCTTTACACAAAGAGGCATTTTAATACTCTTTGACATGTTTCCAAAAATGATGTCTCAAGGAATTCCTTCTTTTCAGTATTTTTAATCTACTTTATTGAATTATAATTTATATATAATAAAATTCACCAGTTAAATTCCATGAGTTTTGACAAACATTTACTCGCATATAATAGCCACCAAAATCAAGATATAGAACATTTTCATCACCCAAAAGCATTTCCTCATGCCTCTTTACAGTCAGATCCTCTTCCCATAGGCTCATCACCTGGCAATCCCCAATTCTCTGTCACTGTAGTTCTGCCTTTTTTAAATATCATATACACAAATTTACATTATCTGGTCTTTTGTATCTGGCTTATTTCACATAGAATAAATGTTTTGAAGTTTATGTTGTGTGTATCAATGGTTTGTTTCATTTTGTTTTTGAGTATTCTACTGTACGAATATACCAAAATTTGTATATCTGTTCACCGATTGATTGACATTTGGGTTATTACAACTTTAAAGCTATTATAAATAAACCTGCTAAAAATGTTTGCATAAGAGCTTTTGGTATAGATTGTCATTTCTCTGGAGTGAATATCTAAGAGGAGAATTTCTAGGTCATATGATAAGTATAACCATATTGTTAAGCATTCTGGTTGATGTGTAGAGAAAGAGAGGATCAAAAGCAATTAAAATGAAAGAAGATTTCCAAAGATAAAAGAGAACATAGAATAACATGGTTATAAAAGCCAGTGGAAGAGTGATTAAGAGATGGAAACTGGAGTTTCAATGTTAAAACTTCAGAAATTGAAAAAAAAATAAAAATGAGAACATTTCTTCTTGATGATACTCAAGGTAGGCAGAGTCAAAATAAAAGTGGAAATGTTTAATTATCAAACAGGAAGCAGTAGCAATAGTGTCACACTGAAATAAATTTACTTGAAGGTTTCAAGCGATCCTCCCACCACAGCCTCCTGAGTAGCTGGAACTACAGGTGGGTGTCACCACACCAAGCTAATTTTTAATTTTTTTGTACAGATAAAGTATCCCTATGTTGTGTGCTTATATGAGAGTAATGAGAAGCTCAAAAAAAGTTTATAGTCTTGTGTGAAATTGATTACAATTAGGTAAAAGGCATACAGCTCTGCCATTCTCTGCCAACCAATTAGAAAATAATAATTTCTGCCTAGATACAGAGTTTCAAGTATGCAGACATTTTACTACAAGTAGAACATCCAAAATAGGAAAAGGGGTTACAGCGAAATACCATAAAAGAAATGTTTTAAATCAGAGTGCTTTAACATTCACATTTCCACAAAACAAATCTACCCTTAAAACACTGTCACTAAGTACAATAAACAAAACTTTTAACTCTATACTGTTATTAAACCTGTACTATTTTTATTATTTTTCAAATATTAATACTATAAATACATATATTGCTGAACTCTCATATTATTTGTCATAATTTAATTCCCTTGAGTTTCCCTAGGTAATATATTATTTTAATTAAAATTAATTAAAAATTAGTTCACCCCAAATAAATGTTACATCATTTAAAAAAACCTTCTGACTAATCTTTGCTTCGGTTTCCACAAATTTTACAGACATAAAAAATAAAGATACAATTAAAACATAACTATAGATAGTCTCTAAATTTTAAAAATCAAATATGTAATTGTGTATACAAAAAGTAGAATTCACATTTGTTCTTTAACCATTTGTGAATGTGTTCCAAATACATCTACTTCTATACCTCTGTTCAGACCTCTCTCTGGTCCATTAAGTCAAGCATGTTCAGTAATAGGGAGTAAAGTGAGTTATTTGGTAAGTGGTACCACAATCCCACACTTCATACAGTTTTCTTCAACCATCTCCCCTTTGCTATTGTCAAACCCATACTCCCAGCTTAACTGGATTTCAAGAATTTTAAAAACAGAGTCCCTAAATCATCTCTACAGGAGTTTTGGAAAGTTCCTTTTAAACCTCATGTACAGTAATTGAGTTAACTAGACTAGTGTCCTGATTTTTTTTTAAGGCAGATGTTTGGGTTTTTTTGTTTGTTTGTTTGTTTGTTTGTTTAGATACAAGGTCTTGCTCTGTTCCCCCAGGCTAGAGGGCGGTGGCATAACCATAGCTCACTGCAACCTTGAATTCCTGGGCTCAAGTGATCCTCCCACCTCAGCCTCCCAAGTAGCTGAGACTAAAGGCGTGTGCCACTACACTTGGCTAATTTTTAAATTTTTGTAGAGATAGAGTCTTGCTATGTTACATTTTTATATGGGAGTAATGAGAAACACAAAAACATTTATAATACTGCATGAAATTGATTACAGTTAAACAAAAGTCATACAGCCTTAAGGTGGTCAAACCAAAGAAATAGTTCATCTTCAGTACTTACTTCCTAGTTTCCTGTCCTGACTATTCTTATAAACACTACCATACTTCACAACATATGATTGGGTAGAGAAAAAAATTCAATAAAATTTATAGAAACCTATTAGAACTAATAATAAAGTTTAAGAACATCACTGAATACAAGATTATAAAATAATAATTAATTTTATCCTAAACACAACAAACAATTAAAACATTCAATATCACAATAGCCACTATGTCAGAACTGGTTTGGGTGAAAGTAATAGAAACACAAATAACCATGACAAACAAATAAAGGCTTATTTTTCTCACTTGGCAGGAAACCTGGAAAAAAAACAGTTATGTGCTTCAGCTGCTCTACGATCTCAGCAAGTATCTAAAGGCTTTTTTTTCCACCTGACTTCCATGTTTTTTATGCTCACAGTTTTGTCATTTCATACTGACAGAATAGTTGAAGTAGCTCTAAGAAATATGTTTTCACACCTCTATTACAAGCAGGAAGAAAGAGAAAAGAACAGCACAGTACCATACCTGTCTCTTTTACCAGGAAAAAAAAAAATCTGAATAATCACCTCATAAGAACTTCTTAAACATCATTGGCCAGAACTAAGTCATACGGCCACCTCCAGCTGCAGAGGAGATTGAAAATTGCTACTAGATTAGCCAACACACAAAGTCTGTGACAGACACTTCTTAAAAACCCATAAAAAGATATAAGGTACCTAGCAATAAATTTAATAAAAGATGTGCAAGAACTTAATGGAGAAAATAATAACAATTTATTGAAAGACATAAAAGAAGACAAATATATGGAGTGATCTATTTAGAAATAGAAAAAATCAATATTGTAAAGGCAGCAATTATCCCTTAATTAACATATGAATCAATGAAATTCCAATCAAAATCCCAACTTCTTATAGAAATTCAAAGTTTGTCATAAATTTCACTAACTTTAGTTACATCTGATCACCTCTAGAGATGGATGGAGCAGAAAAGGGAGGATAGTGAGTTTTGGGCTTTATCTATAATATTTAATTTCCCTAAAAAAGGACAGGTAGCATAAGCGAGAAATATTTTACATTGTGTTAAGCCAGGTGATTTGGGAGTGCTTTGTTAATTCAGCATCAGCTAGTCTTACTAATACAGAGTGAAAGACATAAAGATTAGGGATAAGTAGATTATAAATTAAAATTAAGATGTAAAAGTGCAAGCCAACTCTCATATGAATCAAATATGAGTCCATCTATAAAATGGAAAACAAAGTAATAAGCATATTACCTTGTAATATACTATACAGAAATATCTCCATTTTATGTTACTCAAATCTTCATTAAAATGGGTTTTCAACTATGCAATGATTAACCCTCAGAAGCTATGGATTGGTAGAAAAAAGCAATATGCTATTCCTATCAAACTGACAATGACATTCTACACAGAACTAGAAAAAAATCTATCTGAAAATTCATATGGAACCAAAAAAGAGCCTGAATAGCCAAGACAATCCTAAGCAAAAAACAAGGCTGGAAGCATCATGTTACCCAACTTCAAACTATACTACAGGGCTATGGTAACCAAAACAGCATGGTACTGGTACAAATACAGGCAGTACAAATACAGGCACACAGACCAACGGAACAAAATAGAGGGCCCAGAAATTAGGCCACATACCAACAACCATCTAATCTTCGACAAAGCTGACAAAAACAAGCAATAGGGAAAAGACTCCCAAGCCAATAAATGGTGCTGGGATAACTGGCTAGACATATGCAAAAGATTGAAGCTGGATATCTTTCTTACACCATATACAAAAATAAACTCAAGATGAAAAACCCAAAACTATAAAAACCCCAGAAGACAACCTAGGCAATACTATCCTGGATATAGGAGTGGGCAAAGATTTCATGACAAAGACACCAAAAGCAAAAATTGACAAGTGGTATTTAATTAAACTAAAGAGCTAATGCACAGCAAAAGAAACTATCAACAGAGTAAACAGACAACCTACAGAATGGGAGAAAGTTTTTGCAAACTGTGTATCAGACAAAGTTTTAATAGCCACCATCTATAATCAACTTAAACAAATTTACAAGAGAAAAACAAACAATCCCATTAAAAAGTGGGCAAAGGACATGAACAGACAAACTCAAAAGAAGACATACATGTGGCAATAAGCATATGAAAAAAGCTCAATATCACTGATAATTAGAGAAAGGCAAATCAAAACCACAATTAGATACTATTTCACACCAGTCAGAATGACTATTATTAAAAAGTCAAAAAATGACAAATGCGAGTGAGGTTGTGGAGAAAAGGAAACACTTATACACTGTTGGTGGGAGTGTAAATTAGTTCAACCATTATGGAAAGCAGTATGGTGATTCTTCAAAGAGCTAAATACAGAAATACCATTCAACCCAGAAATTCCATTACTGAGAATACACCCAGAGGAATATAAAGCATTCTACCATAAAGACACATGCACACATTATGTTCATTGCAGCACTATTACCAATAACAAAGTCACTGAATCAACCTAAATGCCCATCAATGACAGACTGGATAAAGAAAATGTGGGACACATACATGATGGAATACTATGCAGCCATTAAAAAGAATGAGACTGTGTCTTTTGTGGGAACATGGATGGATGTAAAAGTACAAGCCGACTCTCATATGAAACAAATACGACTCCATCTATAAAATGGAAAACAAGGTAATAAGCATATTATCTTGTAATACACTATACAGAAATATCTCCATTTTATCAGCAACTCAAATCTAACTAATAGGAGGCTATCATCCTTAGCAAAATAACGCAGGAACAGAAAACCAAATGCCATATGTTCTCACTTCTAAATGTGAGCTAAATGATGAAAACTTACAAACACAAAGAAAGAAACAACAGACACTGGGGTCTACTTGTGAGGGGAGGGTGGGAAGAGGGAGAGGAGCAGAAAAGATAACTATTGGGTACTGGGCTTAATACCTGGGTGATGAAATAACCTGTACAACACATCCCCATGACATGAGTTAACCTACGCAACAAACCTTCACATGTCCTCCCAAACCTAAAATAAACGTTAACAAAAACGAAAAAAGCAACATGCAATCACAATATAAGATTAGATTACATTCATGATTAATAAGCCAAGCACATAAGAAGATCTTGTAGAAAACAAGATGGTGGCAGAGAGCAGGATGGAATGCAGCATAGCAGAGTTCAAAGTTTACCTTCCCTTGGAGTGGGGTTGAGAAACAGCAGAGCAGTAGCTGTCAGCAACATTATGTGCACAAGGTAGGTCTTACCGATTCTGAGAAACTGGGTGCTTGCTACGCCATCACTTACCACTCCAAAATAATTTACACTATCTCTTTGCTCCCATTTGTTTCCCCAGAAGCAAATAATAGAATTTAGGGTTCTTGCACTAAACAGCATCCTCATCTAAAGGACTTCCTCATGTATGGGAGAAAACAGAGCTATTACCCAAGGATCCTTGATAAATATCCCTGCTTCCAGCTTTCCCACAAAGCCCACTTATCCTTAGTCCACCCCCTGACTCAGTATCTCAAATGGGTAGTTTTAATGTGAATTTGGTGTGAATCTATACAAAAATGAATTTATTTTTCTCAGATTATCTTTAAGGTCATCTTTAAGTGCTTAGCAACATAGTCAAGTAGCGAGGCTGGAAAGCGGTATAGGATAAGGAATAGCCTGAGTATAAAAACGGCCTATGAACAAAGTAAGCAAAGCAAACATAGGGACTGATATAGACTAAAATCAGATCACAAGTCACCTGTAAGAGAAAGAAAGAAGCAACACTAATAAAGACCTAGCAGTGGATGAGCCCAGGCAAGCAAGCAAAGAAATACATAAGGTAGTTATATGTGACTGCATTGCTTGACAAATCCTATAATATATTTAACCTAAGTAGTAATCAAATCATTGAACATGTAAAGAAAAATGCATTCTATTCCTCCTCATCCAATACAATGATGAAAAACTAAGTATATATATTCCAGGTGAGGGGGCAGGGCATTGGCATAATCACTCTGGGAGTCAATTACATATTGTTCATCAAAACTTTTTAGATGCTCATACATTTCCACCTAGAAATCCTGTTTCTATTATCTTTATCATGAGGAAATAATAAGGTGCCAAATCATTACAGACAATTTATAAGAGGAAAAAATTGTATGTAGCCTAAACAGCTAACAAGATAACATATTAATAATGAAACTTCCATACAGTACAATTCTTGAAACCACCAAAAATATGTAAGTGAAGACTATTGGAGAATTAGAAGTTGTCCATGACATTTTATTAAATAAAAAGGTAGATTATAAATTAGTATATGTAGTATCATCTCAGTTTTGTGAAACACACATATATACATTTACATTCATACCCAAACAAGTAGACACACACCTATAAAGACTGAATAGCATACACATTTGCAAAAGTCACCCACCTCTGGATGATCTTGGCAGTCTTATTTGGGCTTTTCTTTCAAGCAGGACATACCAAGTTTCCCAAGGAATGTACTAGAAAAGTCCCATGTTGCTGTTTCTTGTTTTGCCAAGTGAAGCACTGCAGCTGAGGGGAAGGACTACAGTGCTCAAGTCACAGAGGGACACCACCCTGTGGTGGGAGTGGGGCTATAGTTTGTAGACAAAGAAACAGGCGATAGGAGAGACTAGCGGAAGATAAGAAAGATGATTAGAGAATATTTTAAGAGGTTTTGTACTGTGCTATGCTCTTCTGTCACCTCATGAGAATTTCAGTAAATGCTGCAGCACTCTATAATACTTTTAGATTTGGCTTTGAGGAAAATGTTCCTTATTGAATTTGTTGATTTGTTTAGATGGAACTTTTTGGAGATGCAACAAAGTGCTGAGCCTGACCTTAGGAGGAATATTTTGAATTCATATGAGAGAAGACCAAGCCAGGCCCACGTGGCAAGCCAAAGCCCTGGGCAGCAATTCAAAGAGGAGAAAGCACATACAGGGTATAAGCACAACTAACTAAGCAAAATACTTATATTACTATCCAAGCCATGGTAGATCAAGCAGTAAGTGCTCACACAAAAGGTGATAGAAAGCAGACACCCAAACAGGAAAGGCAGTTGGCACTGGTGATGGCCAAAACAGATGTCAGGACCTAAGTCACTGCAAAACTTAAGTTCAAGGTAATAACCCACTTAAGCATAAGGTAAGAACTTCCACACCATAGAACTACAGTGTTAATCAGGAACCCATTCCCTGGAGAGTACAGAATACACAACAGGAGCCAAATAGTTTCAGGTGAGATTTTAAAAAGAAAGCTAAATCATTTAGATACTGGAATGCCAAAAACAGAGGACATTTACTCAAACCTAAGCCAATGAGTTGTTTTTATAGTTATAATTAGGTTCCTCTGACTTATACAAGGATTGAACCTATGATGTAAATTAGAGCTAAGACTAAAACTGAAAGGGGGTAGGATAATAGCAGATTTAGAAAAATGTGAGTTTTGGAAGCCCAACAAACTATTACATTTCTCATTTATCATGAAATTTTAAAACCAAAAAACTTTACTCAGAAGGTCAAACTCCACTTCAAAAATAAACTCTGAGTAAGAAAACAAATAAATTGCCAATTATTTCAAGATTCTGAAGTGCTCCTGCAATTTAATGCTAACCAGAACAGCATTTGCATCTATAAAAATAACAAGACTTTGCTTTGCCCCTCACCCCAAGGAATCTGAAATATAGGAACTAGGGAAGTTAACCGAGCCTCATACAAAACTCCAGACATGGCTGCAGACATCATAAGAACTCTCCTACTGAAAAACAGAAAAAAGCAAGATTGGTTTAGATAACAGCAAGGTTCAAACAGAACACCTCACCAATAATCTTATGCCTGTTTTATCTAAAATGTACTCCAAGAAAAGTATGGAAAAAAGAAAAATGTCATTGTGTCTTGTTGACATTAATTCAAAATGCAATTATGCCCTGCATTCTGCATCTTCCAACTTGAGCCCTGATTTCTTGGGAAATCTAGAACTGAGAAAATGCATCTCAACCTACTAGAATGACTTTTCCATACTATGATGGTAGCCTGTGCACTAAAATAGAATAAAGCAGCTCATAGGCCTTACATTTTCACATAATTGAATAACAGTATGAGTCTTTGCATGTAATAGTGTAACAACATATACAGCTGTATATTCTGTAACAGGATATTGGCTCTATAAGAAGATGCACTAACTGCAAGTATAAACTGTACAAGATTAATTAAACCCTCTGAATTTATACAGATTTTAATCTGATGATGAAAAACTGAGTGATAAAGAGAAACTAAGATAAAGTGGAGACTCCAGCATAATGCTTATGAAATTGATTAACAATTGCAGGGTAAAAAGGTCACCATGTTGCTGTGCAGGTGCGTCTATGATGCAAGTCACAGAATGAAGCCATATATAAACTCTGTATTATCTAAAGAGGGAATTTTGTATCATGTGAGAGTAGGAACTAGGTCTTACGTATCACCGTGCACCCAGTCCTGACATCACGCAAGTGCTCATAAATTTTGTACTGAGGAAATAAATTAATACAAGAATGAATAGATCAGGCTGTGAGCAGAAATGAATTAAGATGTGAACAGGGGCAATCTGAATAGTAAGCCTACCTGCAACTCACTTTAAGGGCACTCGTTCAGACACCAAAACCTACTCTAACAGAAAAAATGCATCCCTCTACCCCAGTGACACGCTCCTTGAGTACTGCAGTCTTGCTTCAGATTCTGGAAGAACAGTGCCACGTATGTGGCCTAAGCTGGGCATCAATAGGAAAATGGGTGAAACTAGAGTCAATCCAAGATGACAATGATAGTAGCCACCACTTAGAAAATGCTTGTCATGCATAAGGTACTGTCACAACCACTTTACAGTCTGTACTCATTTATTCTTCACAAAATACTTTGAGGTATATATTATTATTCTCATGTTACAGATGAGGAGACTGAGACTCATAAAGTTGAAGCTACTTATCCAACATCATAAGTAGCTAATAAAAAATAAGACTGGAATTTGAACAAGATCTGTCTAATCACAAAGACTTCTTTCTATTACAACACTGTCTGGAATGATACAGAGTAGCTCCTACCTTCCAGCAGTTCCAAGAGACTCATTTCATTCAATCCCTTCAGGTTGATCCCAACCCTTAAAACCAATGAACTATAGTAGGGTCATGGCGGCCACCCTGGAATAGGATCCCTAGTGACACATCCAGACTTTGTCATCAAACACGTTTCATGTGTGTGAGATGATTTTTATAGCTAATTGACATTTTCTGCAATCTGGAGAGAAGCCCACCAGGAGAAAAAAAAATGTGTGCTGCAGGGGTCGGGGGAGTGGGTAGGTAGGAAAGGAAACTAAGAAAAATAAGAGGGCAAGGGTACAAAGGGAACAGGAGAACCAGAGGCCAAGACAGACACCAGATTATTATTTGAACGCTGTTACTCTGCTAAATGAAACCTGAGACTCTAGGGTCTTTGAAAAGTACATGTGAAGAAATGAGAAACTTTTGCCAATAGACCCAGTAAAAATAAGCAGCTACAACAGTGTAGCCCATTGTTTGGAACCTTCTTTAGTCTACTTACTAAATTTAAACATGACAGCCAGTTTTATAAATTTTTTCCACTGCTTTTTTATTTCTGTTTTTTAATGCAGGTTGAAATTGGAACTTTCTCTGTTCCTTTTCTCCACCTTCCAAATAAGTCCTAATAACAGATTTCCTCAGACCCTACATCACCCACAATGCTTGCACATGCCCAGCTATGTTTCTAAAGGTCTTTGGCCCACTTTTTGTTTTCTGATTATCTCTTTATGTCTTTATCTTGCCCTGTCATTACTTTCTTTACCTGAAGGAAGCTATATTTAAGCAGTTTGTCTAGAGGTACTTACATTTTCTGCAGTTAAATTAGACTGCTACGAACTCCAAAACTAAGGCTTCAGCATGACATTAATTTGGTATAGTTTTAATTTTGACCTTCAAATCACTTTACTCAACTGTTTGTCTACCCATCTGGGACCAAGTGGTTGGCCCTGTCAGCCCTGCCCTGGCTGGCATACTGGATTTCCTTACCACCTCTCCCCTGCCATAACCACTCTGTGACGTCATGCAGCATTAATGTTACTATTCATTAAGTGCCAAGCACTGGGCAAGGTGCCATTCCACAATAATGGACAAACTCCATAATTGCTTTTCTTCCCTCACGTACCCAGACTAAAGAGCATTCTCTAAGAGTTAAGAAAGTGTGTGAATGGTTTCCACCACAGATGCACAATGTAGAGTGTAAGTTGGGCTCTTAAGTTTGTTTGGAAGTTAATTCTTTCATTCATACCTATCAATATTTGCTTAGCATCTACCATGTGCCAAGCATAATTCTAGGCACTAGAAATGTGATGAATAAATGAATGAAGCAAATCCCTGCCATGATGAAGCTCACAATTTATGAAGAAGACAAAAATATATAACATGTCAAGTAATAAGCATTATGAAGGAAAGTAAAGCTGGGATTCATCTATATTTGCTCCGTCAAATATTCCCTTTGGGGGTTCTTCTCATCCTGTTCTCTTCCTTCATTCCCTGCAATCCTACATGCAGTTCCTTACATCTCTGTAGATTACGTTTCCTTGGGTTTTACAGATAGAGACAGAAGGGGCAAGTCATCATTTATTCTCTTGACTCCTCTACATCTCAAAACATCTCTGTATCTTCACTCATTGTAGCAAGAAGAATGCTGTCAGTTGCAAGTAAAAGTAAACCCAACCCAAGCTGGCTGATATAATAATGGAAATTTATTGGCTTATATCATTGAAAATTCTAGAGGCAGTCAGACTTTGGGCACATGGCAAAAGTTCCAGCTCTTTTTATTTTCTCCATTCTGCCTTTTTCTCTGTGTAAGTGCCGTCCTCAAGCTAGCTTCCCTTGATTGAAAGCTAGCTGCCAGCAACATGCTCACATCCTGGGAGTGAGAGTGTGTCCCTTTTATAGCATCATAGAAAATCCTGAACACCACTCTAGCTGAACCACCACTGAGACAATCACCAAGAAATGCCATGGGTTGACTGGATTGAGTCTCAACCTATCAATGGAGCAAGGGAGACGGGAACCAAACTCCAACCAAAGGTGGGGTCAATTCCAACCAACCTGCATGGCTGCAACATGATAGTATAAATAATAAGGAGATCACCACGATGTCTCCTTTACTTACTTTTTTCTCCATATCATAATCCTGGAGAAGCAGAAACCCTCCTCCTTGCTAAGACAATTCTTCTCCCCCACATTTGTTCCTACCTGTATTCTGGGAACTTGCTTTCCTCTCTTTTGGATGTTCTTGCCTTCTGACTGTTTTTCCCTCTATCTACAAAGACACTTATGGTTTACCCTTATTCTGTGAAATCTTGCCACAAAACTGGTCTTTCTCAAGTCATTCTTTCTCTATTGCCAATTACCAAATATTGTGAAAAAGAAATCTGGACTCTAGTTTCACTTTCTAATAACCAGTATAGGTCCAGATTTTGTGGAGCTGCATGGGGTGGCATGGTTAAAAGAATATAAGACTGTGAAAACAGTATTAAGTTGTAAATGAATATTTAATTTAGAAAGGAAATCACAGTAATTTATAAATTTTAAAAAACTGACAATATCAAACATTCCAAAAGAATACAATATTTTTATAACTGCCTGACCCACCTCTATAATATTATCTTACCAATTTTTTGACTGTACAACATTTGACCATATCTTATGGTGATGATTTTTATAATCTTATTTTCCATAGAGAGAATATTTATAAAGCTAAGTCTGTCATCCTATAGCATTTTTGGTCAATATTTGTTTACCATTGATAGGTGGGAAAATTTCTTTCCATTTTATAATTCTTAATACGAAAGTCATGTAAATTTTAAGATCATCAAATTTGAGAAAGACTCTATCAAGTTTCTTTCATATATGAGCAATTAAATATCAGGGAAATTCAAATTTTCTTCTACAAGAAATAATTTCAAATCATCTTTAAAGTGACTACACATTTTAATCTGTTCATTGTTGACGCCTGTTGTGATACCATGAGTTCTACATCCTCTTCTTTGTTCTATATCCTCTTCTTTGGTGACAGTATATTGTGTCAAGTCAGCAATACTTTTAAATCTTACTGGAATATGTTTGTATGATGCATTATCTCTTCATTAATTACATTATCAACTAACCCAAGGGAGTGCATTTATTACTTGCATTCAAAATTTATCTATTCACATTGATAAACTATTGTATTTGTTATGATCTGAACACTTTTTTGTTAGAATTCACTTCTCAATCTTAAAATAATTTTTCTTAGTTTCAATGCCCACCTTTATTACTTTTGTTTCAGAGTCCATTAATTTTTGTCTTCACGTTCTCTTCTTTAAGAAGTAAATTTAAACATGACAAAAGAGGGTCCACTTTACAAATGTCCTAACCAAGAGCCTGTAAATTTTCACCTATTTCATTGAAACATTCTTTTTCCAAAATACGGTTAAAATTTGAGCTTTATGAACTTTTTCAATGACTTTTACATCTATTTTCCCCTTTGGTTTCTTTCGAAAGTCTCTGAACATGTTTTTAAATTCCATTATACCCAGCCTTGAAAGGCTTGGAACAGCATCTTGTTATACCTAGAAATCTCAATCAGCTCAAGTTGAAGCTATGTAATCTATGGGACACACCAGAAAACATGAAGCTATTGCAAGATATCTGAATAGCAAATTTTAAAAAAACAATTCAGGAGCTATGGGCCAGCTTTTTCTTCAATAGGATTAAGAAAATGTGTTGCACACAACACACAGCCCATAAATGCATGATGTTTTTAAAGTGTGCTTCTGTGCTTCTGCTTTCGTCCTCGCTGTTCATTACAGTTATATTGTCATTGGATGGTGTCATGACTGGTTACGACTGTCCAGAACTTGCTCCATTTTGTCGGATAAAGTAACAGGTAGTTTTCAATTGGTGAAAAAAGTTATCCAGTTTGGTTTCTAGAAATTTGTGTTATAATTTGGTATAGAAACTATGTTAATGGTATGGTATTTGATGTCTGCTTTATCTATTTTGCTTCCTTTATTTTATATACATTTTCTCTCATTTATCAATTAATTCTTCAAAAATGTTTTGGATACATGTCACTTTTTTTCTTTTGAAATTTTTCTAAGTTGTCAAGGGAAAAAAGTCACACTGAATAATTAGTTTGATGATATCCGTAACCTTTCCTTGATTTAAAGAATGCCACTTTTCTTTTTTTTTTTTTTGTATAATATTCTTGATTTTATGTCTTATTGCTAAGACAGTATAAGCACATTAAGGAAGAATATTTCTGTCGTTTACAGCTCACTGGGTTTAGCACAGATGCTCAATTAAAAAGAAATACTTAGTATCTGCTGAAGGGGAAACCTCTTTCCATTTAATTTTTAATAATCATAACTACTCATTTTAGTTCCTCAAAATAATGAGTGTTTGTTCTTGTCTACATCTTCAGACATTGTTCTAGTGCATTTTTATCTAGTTTTTGCAAAATTCAAGTAAATATAACCTTCTTGCATTCTTATGAGTAGAATTTCATGACTTTTCAGATTTCTCAATGTAGTTATCCAATTTGAAACCGAAGCGACCTAAGTGATATCTATCTTGTTGAAAATAGCTTACAAACAAAACATATGCATCCTTAGTTTTGGAAAAAGTGAGCTAAGATCTATTCAAAATTTGACTTTATTTTTCTTTTCAAAATGTCCAGTTGAGCAACTTGTCTTTTGTCCCTTGTATGTTTTGCTTGATTCACTGAAAATTCTTCAGGGATCACAATTTTGAAAAAGCAAGCTGTCTTTTATTAAATAGTATTGCATGAAATTATTGCTTAACATACCAAGAAAAAGTGAAAAATTGCAAGACTTATTAAAATGAATTCATCAGTATGACGTTGATGCTGATCTTTGGGTATGCTCTGTTGACCATACAAATTGTGTTCTCCACTATTCTTTTCTTCTTCCCAATGCTGTGTTATTTCCTCTTTCAAAGTATCCTGATTCTCAAAATCTTTAGTTTATCTTCTGATAAATTTTTATTATCTATATTTTTGACTCATTACTTCCTTATTGTTATGATTCAACCATCACTGTATTTAGTTTTGATATTTTGAAGTCTCTGAGTTTCTTTCTTTCAGTGTGCTTTTTTGACTTCTACTAGGATATTTCTTTCTTATCATACTTGAATTTTGGAATAGCCATTTTTCTGAAACAATTCTACAAAATAAATCTGAAATTAAGGGATATATAAAAGCAATTCAAATAAATGCTTACATTGCTGCTACATTGAATTGTGATACATAATTGTGTAACCAAATTATTTTTCCACTATCTACTTTAATTAATGTGTATCATACACTTTTGTCAGGTACATGCTAAATCTTTTAATACATCTCTTCAGTGGCAATTGCCAAGGAACAGTTGTAGTAATCATAACTCAAGAAAAGCAAAGTAATCAAGGGTTTAGATGACTTTAGGATGAGGATTTAGATCACCCATCAAGAAAACAAGCCAGATCAGCTACAGTCTGGGACAAATATAAGGGAAATCTAAACTGAATAGTAGAGGAGAAAAATGACAACTATTAATTGTGTCCTTGAGACAAGCTTCACTAGCAAAAACTATAGTTTGTTTCTTTAATCATCTTTTTTTATTTTTTATTTTTTTGAGAAAGTCTTACTATATGTTGCCCAGACTGGTCTCAAACTGTTTCTTTAACCAACTTTTTTTATTTTTTATTTTTTTGAGAAAGTCTTACTATATGTTGCCCAGACTGGTCTCAAACTCCTGGAATCAAGCCATCCCTGCTTTGCCTTATCCCAGGAGTTAAAATTTTAAGTTTTCACTCAACCTTTTGAGTAGCTGGGATTACAGGTATATGCCACCAAACCCAGCCCACTAATCATCTTGACTCAGGATTTTTAGAGGATGGCAGCTGGCTTTGCTTTGAAAAAGACTGAAATTTTACCTCTCTTTATAATAACAAATAAAGGCATCTTTTTCTCTCAAAATGAAGGCCCTATGTTATCATGTAGGAACTAAATATCATGGGAGAGCACATGTACACCTGTATCAGAAGGATTTATGTACAACCTCTGATAAATCCAGTTTCCAGGAACTTGCTACTTGCTCAGTTAGGTTTCTTGTATATTCAATAAGTTCCCTTACCAAAAATGAACAGAATTAATTTTTTAATTCTTTTTTAAATTTCTTTTTTTTTTTTTTTGGAGACAGAGTCTCACTCTGTTGCCCAGCATGTGTATTCTGTTTAAAAGACATTTCTTTGGAAGGAATAAAGAAAAAAAATAGCTTTATTGAGGTATAACTGACATGTAATACACAGTGAATATCTAATGTGTACAATTTGATAAAGATTTTGTTTTTTGTTTTTGTTTTGAGATGGAGTCTCACTCTGTTGCCCAGGCTGGAGTGCAGAGGCATGATACTGGCTCACTGCAACCTCTACCTCCTGGGTTCAAGCAATTCTCCTGTCTCAGCCTCCCAAGTAGCTGGGATTACAGGTGCGTGCCACCACACCCAGCTAATTTTTGTATTTTTGGTAATCCCACTCCCTGAGATCACACCACTCCTAGCCTTAAATTTCAACTTATATTTTAGATACAGCAAGTACACGGGCAGGTTTGTTACATGAGAATATTGTGTGATGCTGAGAGGTATGAATTCCACCACCCAGGCATGAGCCTCATACCCAATAGGTAGTTTTCTTTTTTTTGTTGTTGTTTTTTTTTTTGAGAAAAAGTCTCACTCTGGTTGCCCAGGCTGGAGTGCAGTGGCACGATTTCAGCTCACTGCAACCTTTACCTCTCAGGTTCAAGCGATTCTCATGCCTCAGCCTCCCGAGTAGCTAGGATTGTAGGCGTCCGCCACCACGCTCAGCTAATTTTTGTATTTTTAGTAGAGACAGGGTTTCACCATGTTGGCCAGGCTGGTCTCAAACTCCTGACCTCAGGTGATCCACCCACCTCGGCCTCCCAGAGTACTAGGATTACAGGCATGAGCCAACGTGCCCAGCCCCAATAGGTAGTTTTCAACCCATACGTCTCTCTGTTTCTCACCACTGTAGTAGTTCACAGTGACTATTATTCCCATATTTAAAGTTACTCTTTTTAATAGATACTTATCACATATCTTTCACATGATATAACAATATTCAAGGAATTAGAACATAATAAAATGACTTAATTCTCATACCCCTCTCATAACAATTCAATCATTGTTCATTATTATGAAGCCATTTGGAGATGTTGTATTGGCTTCAGTCATCACTGTGATCATCAACCATCAAGATGTTGGCAAAGTATAGGAGTGACAACTAATAGTGACTTATAGCAACTGAATGCCGGATGTCAGAAGTTTTTATGAGTAAGTTTTTCCCTTTTTATTTCAAGAGAACAGAGCGAGAAACCCTATGACATATATTCCTTCAAAATGAAGCTGATGTCTTCCCCAGGAACAAAGAATATTCTCAAACAATATGTCCCACTGGGGTCCAATGCAGTAGGGAAAAAGGCACCAGTACACGCAAAACATAGCAGATTTGTTCCCATGCAGTTACTTGCTACTAGGCAAGTACAAAATCAGTATCACTTTTCCAGTTCCCTATTACTAAAAGAACATTTATCTTTTGTATCTTTGTGAGGTTTTGCTATAACCTTCCTGTGTGGCTGCTTTCCAGTTCTCTTAATACTTTTAATTCACATAATTGAATTATATATTCTCCTGTAAAATTTTACCTGGAATTCAGGAGGTATATGGTAATTACTTTTAATGATTCATTCCTCATCGTTTTTTCATTATTTTACTTAACCTATTCTTCAAAACTAAATGTTAAAATTACTTTTTAGTGGCCGGGCGCGGTGGCTCACGCCTGTAATCCCAGCACTTTGGGAGGGCGAGGCGGGCAGATCATGAGGTCAGGAGATCAAGACCATCCTGGTTAACACGGTGAAACCCCGTCTCTACTAAAAATACAAAAAATTAGCCAGGCAAGGTGGCGGGCGCCTGTAGACCCAGCTACGCGGGAGGCTGAGGCAGGAGAATGATGTGAACCTCGGGGGGTGGAGCCTGCAGTGAGCCGAGATCGCGCCACTGCACTCCAGCCTGGGCGATGGCAAGACTCCGTCTCAAAAAAACAAAAAAAAAATTACTTTTTAGTTTCAATCTACTTGAAACACTGCATTATCCTTTAATTTTTTCCTGTCTTAGAGAACAGGCAGTCAGTCATGGTGGCTCATGCCTGTAATTCCAGCACTTTACGAGGCCAAAATGGGAGGATTGCTTGAATCCAGGAGTTCTAGACCAGCCTGGGTGACTCAGTGGGACCCAGTTGCTACAAAACAATTTTAAAAATAGCTGGGTGTTGTAGAACACACCTATAGTACCAGCTACTTGGGAATGCTGAGTTGTGAGAATTCCTTGAACCCAGGAGGATAAGGCTGCAGTGAGCCATAATTGCATGACTGCACTCCAGCTTGGGTGACAGAATGAAACCCCATCTCAAAAAAAAAAAAAAAAAAGAATAGTCCTTTCCAAACTAGGATAAATTTTAATCTTTCTGCATGGCAGCTTCTGTACACCATAGTCATCCATATCTAATAATCATTTTAATCAGAAGCCATTGGTGATATTCTCCCAGCCAAGCTTTATGATCTCCACAGTCCCTTAGATCTACTTCCTATGGCTATTCCCCAGCAAGAAGGCCCATCACTTGTCTGGTAATCTTCTCTCTGTCCCAAATCGGTCATAATTCTCATCTCAGGGTAAACTGACAGACCCCTAAGAAGACAAATTGGCAGTCAGAAGTAGAATCTAGAGCTCCCATCAAGACAATAACACTGATAAATTCCCGCAGGGGTAGTTTTAAATGTCCGTCATTTAAATTAATACAAATATCACAGTAAAGATTTGCTTTCGGAGAGGCTATGAAAGGCAAAATAAGAATAACTGGTTTGAAAGGAGGAGTTGGGTGTGTTTGTCTGTTTGAACACCCAAATGCCCCTTGCGTAGCCCTTGCAGAAAAGCCGTATCACTTATGTGAAGCAGCAGTCAACACGTATGTTTTTCCTTCCTTTTTTTTTTTTTTTTCTTTTTGAGACAGTCTTGCTCTGTTGCCCAGGCTGGAGTGCAGTGGTGCGACCTCTGCTCACCACAACCTCCGCCTCCCAGGTTCAAGCCATTCTCCTACCTCAGCCTCCCTAGTAGCTGGGATTACAGGTGCATGCCACCATGCCCGGCTAAGTTTTGTATTTTGAGTAGAGGCTGGGTTTCACCATTTTGGCCAGGGCTGGTCTTGCACTCCTGACCTCGTGACCCACCCGCCTTGGCCTCCCAAGGTGCTGGGATTACAGGCTTGAGCCACTGCGCCCAGCTGCTTCCATCTTAATACAAACATTCATAGGAGAGGATTTCTTGACTCTTATTTAAAACTTAGACTAAAAGTGTCACTGTTACCTTTCTTATATTTTTTTCTTCAAATAAAACACATCTCCATTTAAAAGTAAGAGCTTTCTTCCTACTAAAGGTATTAGGAATATCCAGAAGTAAGTGACAGGAATAAAGTGATTATGTATTGCTTATCTCGATCTTCAATGCAGGCATGGAGGGCCTGTCTAACACAGTCACTTTGGCTCCCTCGATTTGGTGTCTTGGGCAGAGTGTCTCAAAGTCCGACAATGTTTGGTTTCCATCCCAACCATGGGAGAAGCACCCTAAAATGGATGTGCTTTTCTTCTTACCTTAGATCTACAGGCTTTCTCTGGTTCCTATGCTTTTTAATGTCCTTCAGTTCTGAGTCCGCAGTTGGCCAATAAATTTCACTTTTTACTATTTGCCAGAGACTGTTCTTATTGCAACTAAAGAAGCTAAACTTATAAAAGAAGGAAATTTGGATGCAGAATAGTCCTTACTAGTTGCCTAAAATCACTCTAATATAGGAGTTAAGAAAAAATTATTTAGGCAGATAGTGAGGGTAAGGAAGTCCTCAGTAAGATTTTCCTTTTAATGAAAAGCAGCTCCAAAACCAATTTCTTTTTTAACAAAGAGCAGCCTGTAAAATTGAGCTGCAAACATAGACAAGCAAGCTAGAAGCCTGCACGGATCAATGCTGGCACCTGTGCCAATAGGAAAAGTCATGTGCAAAATGGCGGCTCCATATTCCCTTCTCTTTGCCAAACCACATGTACTGCAAGGAAAAGACAACATGGCACTAGCCAGGCAAAGACCCCATTGCATAATAAGATTAGGTTGGGGCAACCAGCTTCCTCCAGTGCTATGTAAACATCACAACTCATCCAACCAATCTGTGGGCCCCATGTAAATCAGACATCACCTCTTCAAGCCTGTCTATAAAATCCAATGCACTCCACCATGGGCCTGAAGTCCCATTCTGGCGCCTCCCCTCTCTCTCAAGAGAGAAAGCTGTTCTCCTTTCTCTTCCTTTTGCCTATTAAATCTCTGTTCCTAAATCCACTTCTTGTGTCTGTGTCCTTGATTCCCTTGGTGTGAGATGATGAACCCTGGGTATTTACCCCAGACAACAATACCACTTCAACTCCATGTTGGCAAGTGCCTGTGCCATCTTTGCAGCAGGCTGCCTCAACTTCTAATTTTGGAGAAAGAACAAGCATGAATCATGTATTTCATTTCCAGTTAAAAATTATCTCCCTTGCTCATAGCCTGAATTCTCCTTGGTGTTAATTTTTTCTAGCCTATGACCCTACCAAGATGGACACTGAATTACATGAAGTTAATTAGAATTTTTTTCATTTTAATTGGACTGAGAATTAGCTCATTAGAAAAATCACTGACTCTTCATGGTTATATCCCTAATGTCCAACAGTAATATTAATAAAATATTTTAAGAGGAACAGTGACCAGAAGAAGTGAAACAGGAATCACAACTATCATGTGAAAAAGCTGAAGAAATTTGTTTGTTTGTATGTTTGATTGTTTTAAGCAAAAGACAATTTAAGAATCCATAATGGGTTATCTTCAAATATGTAAAATGTTATCAGCTAGAAGGGTCAAAACTTAGAGTAAAAGGTAAATATTATAAGATGCCATATTTAGTTCAGTGTAAGAAATGCTTTTCAACTACAATTTTCTTAAAAGAGAACTAGCCACAGAGTAAGGCAAAAAGTTTTCTAGCCCTGGAAACATTTAAGAAGAGGCACAAGAGACATTTGTAAGGAAAGGTAGAGAATTCAGCTATTTCTATGTGCCTCAAACTAAAATTTCAGTTGCTCTGTTTCACATTCACAAAAGAATGCTATCTAATAGCTATTAAAACTAAAATATATTTCATGCAGGATAATCATGTATAAAAAGCAACAAAGGAACTCCTCCTGAAAATTACCCCCAAATGTTGTATACTTTAGCTTTTGATTTCCTTTCTAGAACTGTACTGCTTGGATTCATGCCTTGCATGTTAAATATAATTTATTTTTCATGTATGATTTACAAAATAAATTGCCATTTTTGAACAGGAAAAAAAAAGTCATCTAGGACAAACCATAGCAGATGCACTCACTTACTTATACTTTGAGTTGGCAAATCCAAATGGTCTCATCTCAAAGAAACAGGAACAGTTTATTGGCTGAAGTTTTCTTATTAATCTGAACCAAATTTCTCTACCATCATGTCCATTATGGAAGATTTTGGTTCTTCATTTACAGTATTTAGGAAGGGTGGTAAGCGATGATTTATGCAGTGGTTGATAAAGTAATAATATGATTTTCTACATTTCATGGGCAGTAAAAGAACAGTTTAAAAAATTGTTTTATAACAGCAGTTTAATTTGTTACGGTGTTATAGTATTTTTCTAACCATGCCTCCAAAGGCCCTGGATGTGATCTATGCATAGCATCGATGCTAACTCTATAGAGCACATAACTACAGCAAAGGAGATGGATTGGCAACAGCAAACAGCCAGAATTAATGGTATTTTTCAGTCCTAATTATTCTCTCTCCTTGCCTCTTTCCACCAATTTTGATTTTTTTTTAACACCCATTTATTATAAAGGATTTGACAAAAGATACAGATGAAGAGATGCATACAGTGAGGTATGGGGGGAGGTGCATGGAGTTTATCTGCCCTCCCTGGGCACACCACCCTCCAGGAACCTCCATGTGTTCAGCTATCTGGAATCCCTCGAACCCAGTCCTCTTGGGTTCTTACAGAAGCATTCCTTACTCCAGAGTGAGAGGTGGGACCCTCTCACCAGGTCTTAAGCCCCACTGATTAGAATCTTGCCTTGGGGCAGGTGAAAGGAAGGTAAGAGAGAGATGCTGTTTCCTCAGGCCTGGCCCGGAGGCCTAACACACCTGACACAATAACAGAAGACTGTAACAAAGACTATGGGAGTTATGAGTCAGGAACTATGGATGAAAACCAATACATTATCAGAACACCATAGGACAGCCCCTTCTTTCCAACCATGGATCCCTTACAGCATAAGAATATGCATAATTATTAAAATTAGTCCAGTCCATCATATTGCATGAATGTCTCCCAGGGTGAGACTACTCAGGCTTGCAGGCTTTCTTTCAATCTTATCAGGTTCCAAAAGCAAGCATGATCTCAGCAAATATACAGCTTCACCCTTTCAGGCATCAAGAATAATTGAGCTTTTGCTCCAAGACTCTTTTGAGTTATTAATGTAATATTGAAGTTCCCTCAATTCATAACCCACTTATTCATTTCTTTACTCTCAGCTGCTGTTTCTTCTTCTTTCCATTAATACCCAAACTTTTTTACCTTTGGAAGGGACATTAGAATCACCACTGTGTGGGTCTATATTGCAGGCAGCAATACCAGTCTAGCAAGTGGCTCCCCCTCAGTCCACCCCATTCAGATAGGGAAAGGTTACATAATGAGCTCTTTTTACCACCAGACAACATAGCTGTATTCACTGTTAGCCCCAGTTCTGCTAGATGGGGTAAAGACACAACACATCCCCATCAGGCCCTTAGGAATTCCAACAAAAGGTTTAAAACAGTTAAAGTTTATTGCTTAGAAATTTTCCCTGCTGCCAGCACTTAAAATTGCAGCCCTGGTCCTAGGACCACTGTATCAGGTAGAGGAGAAAGGGGGAAAAAATGGAGAGAAGAAAGAAAAAAATGTATAGTTTTTATACCGGTGTACTGCTCCCTTGGTAAGAATTCCATAGTCATACTAGCAACCTCCCCACTCCCTCCTCCCTAGATCAACCAGAAAATCAGAAAAATCTAGTGGGACACTAGCCCCACTGATGTTGAGGGTGAGCACACACTTGTGAAGGTGTAAGCCAGACCTTCATGCTTCCATCGCCCCCTCGTTTAGGTGACCAGTGTTTCAATTTCCTGTTCTGTTTCTCTATCAAACTACTACTCTAAGGACGACCTCTCTCTGCCCCTTGTTGGACATTATGGGCTGTACAGTGTGTTCCCTGCTCTGAGGAAAGGATGGTCATCCATCTAAGTTCATGCAATATCTTCTGTTCTTGTTTTTTTTGTTTGTTTGTTTTTTATGGCGTTTGGCATTTTCATCTTCCACCAAGTAAGCAAAGCCCACTCCAGAATCAGTGCCTATTCCTGTCAAGACTCAAGTTGTTCTCCCCCAGGGCTACCAGCATCAGTCTCACTTGCCAGCTGTGTTCGGGGCCTTCCCAGCAGGAAGCTGCCTCATAGCCATGGGTAGTCTCTGTCTCTCTTACTGACAAACAGAACAGTCTTTACTGGCATTTTGTGCCTGAGAGGGTACAAAAGGAACATGTCTGTACTAAGCCCATGCCTGTACTGCTGCAGCACCCCCACACCCTCCCATTTCATGGACCCAGGTGGACACCTCAAGGAAGCACATCGGCATATCTGCTTGCAATTTTCACATTTTTATAACTAAAAATACTCTCAAAATTGACTCACCATTAAGAAAATACCCTTGATATAATACCTACATATATCAAATACATCTCTTATTATTCACGGATTGTCAAACTTTACAAAGGAATAAATTGAACTAAACCCATTACAAATATGCCAGAAAAATTCGTGTCCATGTTGCCTCCATGAAGTGTCATATCCACAAATGATTTAGGGAATTTAACTCATTAACTTAAATAATTAAAAATTAATTGACATGGGGTGATGAAGGTAACCAAAGAATGCCATGTCATCGTAACTTATATCAAGGCAATTCAGAATCAATTTTCAGTGTTCCAGCAGTATGATGCCAACCAGTAATTTAACTATTATTTATAAAATTAAACATAGGGACCAACATACAGATGTCAATCATTTGCCTTTATGTGGACTGCTTACTTAAGTTACCTGCTCACTTGAAAATATACAAAATGTATGTTCAGTAAGAAATCCTTCACTAACTTATCCTTAAGTTTTTAAAAATATATCTATTGTTATAATGTCCATATGCCTTTAAAACAATTATTTTCAAATAACGATGAAGAATCAGATGACAAAGTTAGTAATTTAGCCTACCGAGTTATTCACTACCTTTCAAGATTAACAAATTCTGAATACACAGAACAAAACAGGAAGAAAAAAGGAATTCTCTATTGCATTGTAAATAAATGACAGACTTATTCTCTTCTTCCAGATTTAAAACTCACAGCCCAAATTGTCTTGACAGAGAAAGAACGTAAGAAAGAAATTGAGCAGACCTTGCTAAGACTATTAGGAATCCAAGCAGGCACCCTGCAACCTGTCCTAAACCGAAAATAAACAGGGCGCATTCTCTGTCAGACTGCCTCTGCAATGCCATGTTCAGCGTTCTTTTTTTTTTTTTTTTTTTTTTTTGAGACAGAATCTCACTCTGTCACCCAGGCTGGAGTGCAGTGATGCGATCTTGGCTCACTGCAAACCAGTCTCCTGCCTCAGCCTCCCGAGTAGCTGGGACTACAGGCGCCTGCCACCACACCTGGCTAATTTTTTTTTTTGTATTTTTAGTAGAGAC
Source organism: Pongo pygmaeus (assembly GCF_028885625.2). NCBI lineage: Eukaryota > Metazoa > Chordata > Mammalia > Primates > Hominidae > Pongo > Pongo pygmaeus. The sequence continues at coordinate 140,009,958 of NC_072376.2, forward strand.
GGGGTTTCACTGTGTTAGCCAAGATGTTCTCGATCTCCTGACCTCGTGATCTGCCTACCTCAGCCTCCCAAAGTGCTGGGATTACAGGCATGAACCACCGCACCCGGCCCCCAGTGTTCAATTCTTAAATGTTGTTCAGCATTTAAGGAAATCAACAAATAGGAATATATTCACAGGTAAGTGGTCAGGTGGAAAGTCATGTGAAGCTGTGTCAAAAGGAACAGTTGAAGGAAGTAAGACTTTAGTTTGGAGTAAGAAGAATCAGCAGAACAGGGAGGAGTCACGATAAGTGTTTTCAATGCTGGAGGCTTTTCATGGGTAAGAAGGTTTAGAGTATTTAGTATGTTAAGAAGCTACAGGAATACAAAATTATCCCAATAAGAGAAAAACATTTTAAAATTCAAAGATGTTTAAAAATTACACTATCTACCACTGAGACTATTAAACCACTTTCACCGGAACTATTTGTGTAAGCCAGATAATTACTTGCCAGAGATGTTACAGCAGGAATTCAAGCAACAGTTGATGGATACCTGAGCTGTATGAGTTTCACAGTACTTTTTAAATATTAAGATTCTGAATTCTAAAATAGAAATGCTATACTCTCAGTGGTTTCACCATCTTCCTAAAAAGAGATCCTCATTATTCCTTTAGAGAATCTGTTATAAGTACAGTAGAAAATAGGACTCAGAGTCAGAAGTCACAGAAAATTGAAAGAAAAAAGGGTGAAGGTGTTTTATAGAGATCAGCACACACAAAGAGAGAGAAACCAAAAAACAAAAAAATCACTTCCAAATCTAAACTGGAATTAACAAAAGCTTTGAATGAAAGCATAAAGAATGAACATACCAAATCTCAAATGTAAATGTTGTGTTTATAAAACACAACTGTGTGGTTGGCTAACTCAAGATGCGTTAAAGTAGACATAACTAGACAGATAACAAAAGACAGTGTTACGAAAGCAGACCAAGAGTTTTTCCAAATTTCCTATCAAATGAGCCCTGGAAATTTTCTTTATTGTTTGAATTTTTTTTACAATGAAAATAAATATTATAATAAATACAATAAGACCATTTTCATTAAAGAAACACATGGCAGTTTTAAAACATTCCTCCAAATTTCTTGATACTCCTCCCCTTCAAAGGTGTGTTTGCTGTCCCCTCGCCTCAAATGTGGACTCTGTGGCTGATTGACCAGTAGAATACACCAGAAGTAATGGGGTGCCAGTTTCCACACCCAGGCTTTAACAAAATTGGCAGCTTCCACTTCCTGACTGTTGGGACATTTTCTCGGAACCCAGCCACCAATTCTATAAGGAAGTTGAAGTGCTCTACAAAGAGGCCCATATGGAAAGGAACTAAGGTGCTCGGCCTTTGGCCCCAGCTGAGCTCCTTGCCAACAACCAAAGCCAGCATGGAGCCATGGAGTGAGTCATCTTGGAATTGCCCCTCCAGTCCCTTGTTAAGCCACCCAGCTGACACTCTGGAGAAAACATGAGCCTTTCCCACTGCAGGATTAAGGGCTAAATAAATAATAGTCGTTTTTTAAGCAACTAAGTTTTGGGATAGGTTATTATGCAACAAGAGACAACCAGAATCAAAACTAAAACTGGCACTGGCCCACATGCATCTTACTTAGAAATTTTCTCTCCTTAATCATCTACTACTCTCTGCTACTTAGACCACTGATTTTGCAAGTCTTGTATCTTTGTCTATTGGACCTCTTTTCCTGGATTTTACTGATACAGAGTATACTATAAGGCATATTTTCAAAAGATATCAATGAATTTTTTATATCTTTGATTTGAAAATTTTATAGCAGTCTGAGATCATTATAGATATTGAAGAATTAATCACAAAACGAATACAGGAATCATCATATCTAGGAGCTAGGGGAGTTATGGGGCAGAGAATTTATCTACTCACACAAAGTTATCCAGAGCTTTCCTTGCTCTATACCAGAAGAATATTTGAACTACAAAAGATTTTAGATATAGATAGATAGATAGATAGATAGATAGATAGATAGATAGATAGATCGATCATTTGGTCCATTCCATGATATTTAAAAATATATATCAAACAATAAATGAGCCCCAGAGATGGGTCTCAAATTTAGGTATCATGACTCTCCTCTAAGTGTGTTTTCACAACACACAAATGCTTTTAAAAAAACAAACAAAATAAAAATTAATATAAAGGTTAAATCTATAAAAGTTTATTTAGATCTACAATAACAGTCCCCAAGAATTTATGTATTTCCTTTTTTTTTCAATTCTTTTTTTTTTAATTATACTTTAAGTTTTAGGGTACATGTGCACAATGTGCAGGTTAGTTACATATGTATGCATGTGTCATGCTGGTGTGCTGCACCCATTAACTCGTCATTTAGCATTAGGTATATCTCCTAATGCTATCCCTCCCCCCTCCCCCCACCCCACAACAGTCCCCAGAGTGTGATGTTCCCCTTCCTGTGTCCATGTGTTCTCATTGTCCAATTCCCATCTATGAGTGAGAACATGCGGTGTTTGGTTTTTTGTCCTTGTGATAGTTTACTGAGAATGATGATTTCCAATTTCACCATGCCCCTACAAAGGACATGAACTCATCATTTTTTATGGCTGCATAGTATTCCATGGTGTATATGTGACACATTTTCTTAATCCAGTCTATCGTTGTTGGACATTTGGGTTGGTTCCAAGTCTTTGCTATTGTGAATAGTGCCACAAGAAACATACGTGTGCATGTGTCTTTATAGCAGCATGATTTATAATCCTTTGGGTATATACCCAGTAATGGGATGGCTGGGTCAAATGGTATTTCCAGTTCTAGATCCCTGAGGAATCGCCACACTGTCTTCCACAATGGTTGAACTACTTTACAGTCCCACCAACAGTGTCAAAGTGTTCCTATTTCTCCACATCCTCTCCAGCACCTGTTGTTTCCTGACTTTTTAATGATCGCCATTCTAACTGGTGTGAGATGGTATCTCATTGTGGTTTTGATTTGCATTTCTCTGATGGCCAGTGATGATGAGCATTTTGTGTCTTTTGGCTGGATAAATGTCTTCTTTTGAGAAGTGTCTGTTCATATCCTTCACCCACTTTTTGATGGGGTTGTTTGTTTTTTTCTTGTAAATTTGTTTGAGTTCATTGTAGATTCTGGATATTAGCCCTTTGTCAGATGAGTGGGTTATGAAAATTTTCTCCCATTTTGTAGGTTGCCTGTTCACTCTGATGGTAGTTTCTTTTGCTGTGCAGAAGCTCTTTAGTTTAATTAGATCCCATTTGTCAATTTTGGCTTTTGTTGCCATTGCTTTTGGTGTTTTAGACATGAAGTCCTTGCCCATGCCTATGTCCTGAATGGTAATGCCTAGGTTTTCTTCTAGGGTTTTTATGGTTTTCAGTCTAACGTTTGAGTCTTTAATCCATCTTGAATTAATTCTTGTATAAGGTGTAAGGAAGGGATCCAGTTTCAGTTTTCTACATATGGCTAGCCAGTTTTCCCAGCACCATTTATTAAATAGGGAATCCTTTCCCCATTGCTTGTTTTTCTCAGGTTTGTCAAAGATCAGATAGTTGTAGATACGCGGCGTTACTTCTGAGGCCTCTGTTCTGTTCTGTTGATCTATATCTCTGTTTTGGTACCAGTAACATGCTGTTTTGGTTACTGTAGCCTTGTAGTATAGTTTGAAGTCAGGTAGAGTGATGCCTCCAGCTTTGTTCTTTTGGCTTAGGATTGACTTGGTGATGCGGGCTCTTTTTTGGTTCCACATGAACTTTAAAGTAGTTTTTTCCAATTCTGTGAAGAAAGTCATTGGTAGCTTGATGGAGATGGCATTGAATCTATAAATTACCTTAGGCAGTATGGCCATTTTCACGATATTGATTCTTCCTACCCATGAGCATGGAATGTTCTTCCATTTGTTTGTATCCTCTTTTATTTCATTGAGCAGTGGTTTGTAGTTCTCCTTGAAGAGATCCTTCACATCCCTTGTAAGTTGGATTCCTAGGTATTTTTTTCTCTTTGAAGCAATTGTGAATGGGATTTCACTCATGATTTGGCTCTCTGTTTGTCTGTTATTCATCCTGATACCAAAGCTGGTCAGAGACACAACCAAAAAAGAGAATTTTAGACCAATATCCTTGATGAACATTGATGCAAAAATCCTCAATAAAATACTGGCAAACCGAATCCAGCAGCACATCAAAAAGCTTATCCACTATGATCAAGTAGGCTTCATCTCTGGGATGCAAGGCTGGTTCAATATACACAAATCAATAAATGTAATCCAGCATATAAACAGAACCAAAGACAAAAACCACATGATTATCTCAATAGATGCAGAAAAGGCCTTTGACAAAATTCAACAGCCCTTCATGCTAAAAATTCTCAATACATTAGGTATTGATGGGACGTATCTCAAAATAATAAGAGCTATCTATGACAAACCCACAGCCAATATCATACTGAATGGACAAAAACTGGAAGCATTCCCTTTGAAAACTGGCACAAGACAGGGATGCCCTCTCTCACCACTCCTATTCAACATAGTGTTGGAAGTTCTGGCCAGGGCAATTAGGCAGGAGAAGGAAATAAAGGGTATTCAATTAGGAAAAGAGGAAGTCAAATTGTCCCTGTTTGCAGACGACATGATTGTATATCTAGAAAACCCCACTGTCTCAGCCCAAAATCTACTTAAGCTGATAAGCAACTTCAGCAAAGTCTCAGGACACAAAATCAATGTACAAAAATCACAAGAATTTATGTATTTCCTATGGTTAACTGCTCTTGGCTAGGCACTATCTCTGCTCCACAGAAGTTCATATTGTAAAGTACACACACCTTAAACAATTACAGAACTATGATGGGGAAGAATGAGCCAAAGAAAGAGAAGGGTCAGAAGATTGTCAGATGTGTCAAGGAATTCTTCCAGTGCATGTAGACTACATTAAGGAGATTGCGTCATTAAGCTACGGGACTGCAGTGGGAAGCAGGCAGAATCCATAATGGATATACATTTGCTGGAGCATTAAATAGAATATTCTAGAATGCCTTATTGAAGTATTCAAATTTGCTCCAACAAACAGGGAGTTTCTGTAGTGATTTAAAATTTTGCAGCCTCTTCTACCGCAACTGATTTCATGAAACTATCACCCTTTAACAAATCTAAGCTTTTTGAGCATGCTGTTCCCTCTGCATGGAATAATCTTTCCACATTTTTTGCCCTCTTAAACTCCTACTCATCCTTTAAGATTCAGCTCAAAGGACTGTAAAAGCTCCTCAATAAAGGCTTCCTTAACCCTAGGTTCTATATATTTTTCTAGAAACTCTTTTCCCCAATACTTTTATAGCATTCACCAGGTTATATGGTATAATTCATTTATTTACTGCTCCCTTCTTACTCTCTGGTGCACAAAATCTTTAAGGTAATGCTCCCTTTCTTACTCTTACCACAATGTCTGACACATGTCAGATGCATAGTAAATGCTTGTAGAATGAATGAATCAATACATTAAAATGTATGATTAATACATGTGAGATTATATTATACATGTGAAATTTCTATTATACTCAGAATTGGCAGCAAAATGTATGCAACATGTGAGAGGAAATTAATCCAATAAAACTACCCTCAAGCCCCTCAAAATGCTAAATAATTACAATCAAAATGATAAATAATTATATCCTTCTTCAATGAAACTTTATTACTCCTTATGATCTTGGCATTTGCCAAAAATGTCATAAAATATGCAATAAAATTATCATAGTATTATTTCTCCCATAGGCACAAAATCCCCTCAACCCAAACACTAGAAAAAGTATTGATATGCTTTGGCTGTGTCCCCACTTAAATCTCATCTTGAATTGTGTTTCCCATAATCCCCACATGCGGTAGGAGGGACCTGGTGGGAGGTAATTTAATCATGGGGGTGGTTACCCCCATCCTGCTGTTCTTGTGATAGTTAGTGAGTTCTCCTGTGATCTGATGATTTTATAAGGGGCTTTTCCCTCTTTGCTCGACACTTCTCCTTCCTTTCATCATCTGAAGAAGGATGTGTTTGCTTCTCCTTCTGCCATGATTGTAAGTTTCCTGAGGCCTCCCCAGCCACGCAGAACTATAAGTCAATTAAACCTCTTTCCTTTATAAATTACCCAGTCTTGGGCAATTCTTTATAGCAGCATGAGAGCAGACTAATACAGGTATGGAAATTAGCATTTTAGAATAATATCTAGGTATATTTAGTGAAAGTTGAATACTTTTCATTACGTCTTGCTGTAAAGAGGTAAATTACAGTTATTAGTGTCAGCACCATGCCACATCTTTACAATCTACTTCCATTCTAATGCCACATGTAAGGAAGACAGCTCAAGAATCCATGGACCCACAAGCCACATTCAGCTTCAAACACGTCAGACCATAGGGGACTCACTCAGAAATCATAAGCAATGCTGAGTCAAGAAATGAAAGTAAAGAACTACTTTATATGACATTTAACCAGAACAAAGGGAAAAGTCTTGAAGCTACCCACAAAAATATCTGAGACAGAATTTCAACCTATGATGGACTTCTGAAGACTTTTGTAAATTTGTATATAGATCTACAAAGATTGTCTTTGGTCAGTGTGTGTCTTCTATTAAACTCTATAGATCTCATTACAATAAAAAAAGAAAGGAAAAAGTCCAAACCCCACATTGTTAAGGGACAGAAAATTCTTCCAGAACAGTGCTTTTTGTGTTAAAAATCTATTATAAATAAGCATTCCCTTGAATTTGTATTTTGCAGTAAGTTTCCATAAAATGTGTGAGATAAGAATAATAGTTCTTTCATAAGCTAAATAGCAGGAAAATCTGATAGTGTAGTAGTTCATCCTCACATTGCTACAAGGAACTACCCAAGACTAGGTAATTTATGAAGAAAAGAGGTTTAATTGACTCACAGTTCTATGGGCTGTACAGGAAGCATGGCTGAGAGGCCTCAGGAAACTTACAATCATGGTGGAAGGCAAAGTGGAAGCAGGCACATCTTCACATGGTGGAGCAGGCAAGAAAGAGTGAAGGGGGAAGTACCACACACTTTTAAACAGCCAAACTCACTATCAGAATAACAAAGGGGAAGTCACCCACATGATCCAATCACCTCCCATCAGGCCTTTCCTCCAGCACTGAGGATTACAATTCAACATGAGATTTGAGTGGGTACACAGAGCCAAGCCATATCAAATAGTCCATTCATCTATTTACTCAATAGTTAAATACATCAGTATACATTAGGCAATAAATATTGATTCAAACCTAATTTGTGCTTTATCCCTTATGAATGATCAATTATTATTCAATAGAGTAACATGATCTTATGATCTTGGCATTTGCCAAAAATTCCAAAATGTGAGTAAGTACTCAGGGAAAATGCACAAAAAGAGCAACTAACCATCCAGAAATGGGAAAGCTCTAATGGAAATAATATTTCATCTTGAAGAATTTGAAGCCACTCAGATAGCAGGAATAATATGTGCCAAAAAATTGAAGTGCAACAGAGAGGAATCTATTCAACAAATAATAGTAACTCAATATGACTAAAGGCTAGGAATGAGGGAGAGGAGTGGCAGAAAAATACTAGAAAGATAAGAAGCAGGGTTAAGAGTTGAGCTTAGGGATTTGCACACTACAAAGAAATTTAAATTTTATCCTCTGGGCAACAAAAACCCATGAAAATTTGGGGAATTTGGAGGGAGGGGTAACATTATAAGATTTATATTACCGAAAAATACTCTGAAATTAGCATGAACAGTGGGTTGGAAGGAGTGAGGTTAGAAACAGGAAGGTCAGATAGGCTACTGTAGACAAAAATGATAAAAATATAAGTAAGGCATAAGAAAAACACTAGGAACCAGACATTGGAGAGAATCCCAAGGTAGAATCAACAGAATTTGGTGATGTGGGGGTGAGGCAGAGAAGACTCTACAATAACTCCGGGAATTTCAACTTAAGGACTATATTAATGATGGTGACATTAATGGGGAATTCAAGAAATGGAGCTGGTTTAGGGGAGAAGAGATAACAGTGGGTTCAGTTTTGCTTATGTTGGCTTTGATGTCAACTCTGGGCATCCAAAATATAAGGGTCTGGAGCTCAGAATAAATGTATTGACTGTAATTACAGTCCAGATTTGGGAGCCAGCACAGAAATCAGGAAGTGAATGAAATTGTGTGCAGGGTGAGAAAGAAACCATGGAAAATTGAGAAAGGCAGGCTAGAAAACCATGAGAAAAAAATGAGCAATGTACTCGGGGCAAGGAACAATAAAGTTTCAAAAAGGAATTGTCTGCTGCAGGGTAATCTGGAAGTCTGAACGGAGAATTTATAGGGTAGGTTGACGAGAAATACACTTACGGGAGAAGTTGAGAGGCCTCCAGAGGGATGGGAATACCACATCATTAAAAGAGACCAGAGTCACAGAGTTTGATTTAAGAATAATGAATTGGTAATTTTCAACAGGGGTGCCAAGACAATTCAGCGAGGAAAGAGCAGTCTTTTCAACAAATCTTACATGGGCAACTGGATATATACATGCAAAATAATTAAGTTGAATCCCTCCCTTCCACCATACACAAAAATTAACTCAAAACGTGTCATAGACCTAAATGTAAGAGCTAAACTAATAGTCTTTATGACTCCATGTTAGGCAGAGCCTTCTGTTATAACATCAAAAGCACAAGCAACAAAAGACAAAGTAGATCTGTTGGACTTCATTAAAAATTTAAAATTTTTTGTGCTTAAAGGATTCTATCAAGAAAGTGGAAAGGCAACACACAGATGAGAGAAAATATTTGCAAATCTTATATCTGATAGGAGATTTATATCTAGATTATATAAAGAACTCTTACAAGTCAATAATAAAAAGATATATTCCATCTGAGAATTAAGCAGATTCTGAATACACATTTCTCCAAAGGAGATATAGAAATGACCAACAAACACATGAAAAGATGCTCAACATCATTAGCCATCAGGGAAATGCACATCAAAACCACAATGAGATACCACTTCACACCCACTCAGATGGCTATGATAAAAATGACAGACAACAAGCGTTGATGAGGTGAGGATGCATAGAAAGTGAAATCCTTATACATTGCTAGTGGAAATGTAAAATCACGCAACCACTTTGTAAAACAATCTGGCAGTTCTTCATAATGTTATACCTAGAGTTGACCCAGCAATTCTACTCCCAGGTAAATACCCAAAGAAATTTAAAAACTGTTATCACTTATAAGTGGTAGCTAAATGATGAGAACACATGGACACATCGGGGAAAACACACACTGGGTCCTGTCAGAGGGTAGAGGGTGACAGGAGGTACAGGATCAGGAAGAATAGTTAATGGATGCTGGGCTTAATACCTGAGTGATAAGATGATCTGTGCAGCAAACCACCATGGCACGTTTACCTATGGACCAAATCTACACGTCCTGCACATGTACCCTTGAACTTAAAAGCTGAATTCTTTTTAAATGCATACACACAAAAACTTGCACACAACTGTTTATAGCAACATTTTTCATAATAACCAAAAAGTAAAAACAACTAAAACGTTCATCAAATTATGAATGGATAAGTGAAACATGGCATATACACACAATGGAATGTTACTCAACAATAAAAAGGAATGACATACTGATACCTGCTGCAATACAGATGAAACTTGAAAACATTATTCTAAGTGAAAAAACCCAATCACAAAGAACACATACTGTATGATTCCATTTATATGAAATGCCCAAAACAGGAAAATCCACAGAGACAAAAAAACAGATTAGTGGTTGCCTAAGGCTAGGAGTTGAGGAAAAATGGAATGTGATAGCTAATGAGTACAGGCTTTCTTTTTTTTTTTTTTTTTTATTATTATTATACTTCAAGTTTTAGGGTACATGTGCACAATGTGCAGGTTAGTTACATATGTACGCATGTGCCATGTTGGTGTGCTGCACCCAGTAACTCGTCATTTAGCATTAGGTATATCTCCTAATGCTATCCCTCCCCCTCCCCCCACCCCACAACAGTCCCCAGAGTGTGATGTTCCCCTTCCTGTGTCCATGTGTTCTCATTGTTCAATTCCCACCTATGAGTGAGAACATGCGGTGTTTGGTTTTTTGTCCTTGCGATAGTTTGCTGAGAATGATGGTTTCCAGTTTCATCCATGTCCCTACAAAGGACATGAACTCATCCCTTTTTATGGCTGCATAGTATTCCATGGTATACATGTGCCACATTTTCTTAATCCAGTCTATCGTTGTTGGACATTTGGGTTGGTTCCAAGTCTTTGCTATTGTGAATAGTGCCGCAAGAAACATACGTGCGCATGTGTCTTTATAGCAGCATGATTTATAATCCTTTGGGTATATACCCAGTAATGGGATGGCTGGGTCAAATGGTATTTCTAGTTCTAGATCCCTGAGGAATCGCCACACTGACTTCCACAAGGGTTGAACTAGTTTACAGTCCCACCAACAGTGTCAAAGTGTTCCTATTTCTCCACATCCTCTCCAGCACCTGTTGTTTCCTGACTTTTTAATGATCGCCATTCTAACTGGTGTGAGATGGTATCTCATTGTGGTTTCGATTTGCATTTCTCTGATGGCCAGTGATGGTGAGCATTTTTTCATGTGTTTTTTGGCTGCATAAATGTCTTCTCTTGAGAAGTGTCTGTTCATATCCTTTGCCCACTTTTTGATGGGGTTGTTTGTTTTTTTCTTGTAAATTTGTTTGAGTTCATTGTAGATTCTGGATATTAGCCCTTTGTCAGATGAGTAGGTTGTGAAAATTTTCTCCAATTTTGTAGGTTGCCTGAGTACAGGCTTTCATTTGGGGATGCTGAAATCTTCTCAACTTTATTGTGGTGATGAAAGAATAACTCTGTGAATATACAAAAAGTCACTTAATGGTATGTTTTAAATGGGTGAAATGTATGGTATCTGAATTATATCTCAATAAACTGTTATTTTAAAAAACAAATAATGATTTAGGATCTTTCCCAGATTCAGCTCCAAGGATTCATTCCCATTTCATAATTTTTATAAATATTTGAAAGCTTAAATAATTAAGAAACACTGATGTTAGTAACTTACATGGGGAACAAAAATAAGCTGCTAACAACAACAGTTACCAGCATCAACAGTTACCCCAATGCCACTGATGTCCAACACTAGGGAACATCAGCAGACTGAAGGACAGGCCTCTTTGGTAAGCAGCAAGAGTGGTTTTATCTTCCTCCAATACCTGTGACATAAATTCCTGTTTCTGCGATGTAGTAGGAAAGGAGGAAAATGGCAGAAACCACAGGTAGCCAAGAATTGGTCAACGGAGCACACTGGAAGCACTTCTCCCAGAATGATTGTGATGGAATTATAGATGTTGTTGGATTCCTTAAGAGTGGGTGGAACTACTAATTTGAGACGGTCACTCTAAATTATTTTAACTGTCACATCACTCTTAAGCCAAACTGCACTGGATCCACACAGCATACAGAGAGGGCAAGTAGGACGAGAATGAGAAGAGACACTTTAGATTCAGAAATTTCACCATTGCCCCCTCCTACACCTAGGAAGAAATGGGTGTTTAATGTATTTTGCTCATGACTGCAGTATGCACGTATTTTTTCCTTCTCTGTGTTTTCTAAACTTGCACTAAAAGGATTCATTAAATCATCTTGTTCAGATGGCTCAGGTATTTCTGTTGCTTACCTTGTGCTGTTGGGTTCTACAGTATTTCTATAATAATGTTACAAGAATAGTGCTGCACTGTAATCTATCATATAGAGCTATATGAGTGAAAAATTTTGATCCATTTTTTTTAAAAAAAGTATCTTGTTTGCAAAGACACAATAAAGTTGCATCTTATAGACTATAGGCAATAAAGCTAACAATAAACCTTATTTAACATATACACTCAAAAAAAAAAAGAATTTGTTAACTACAGCAAGAGCACTTTTAAAAGAGTGGTGAGGACACAGCCACCAATTCTGTAGGATGAATATGGGGTAAGTGAGTGGAGGTAACAATTACAGACTGCTTTTCTCAGCAAGTTCGGCAGTACCCTCCTCACTACTGTTCAGTCCTCCTATCTAATCCTCATTTTCTTACTGACTTTACAGTAAAGAGGTTGTCAAGTGTTTGGAGTTTTGTCCCATTCTTTTTTTTTTACTACTATTAAAATCTTTATTTTTTAGAGTACTTTTAAGTTCACAGCAAAATTGAGAGGAAGGTACGGAGATATCCCATACACTCCCACCCTCACACACGCTTCCCCCATTAGCAACATCCCCCACCAGAGTGGTACATTTGTTACAATCAATGGACCTACATTGACACATCATTCTTATACAAAGTTTGTAGTTTACATTGGGCCCACTCTTGGTGGTGTAGATTCTATGGGAAAAATGTATAATGGCATGTCATCCACCATTACATTATCATACAGAGTATTTTTGTTACTCTAAAAATCCTCTGTACTCCACTTATTTATCTATTAGTGAAACACCAGGGGATTGATCTAGCTCCTGCTGCTTACCAAACAGAAGGCCAATGACTGAGACAATCATTATTGCCAAGGAAGAAGGCATTAGTCAGTTGCCGCAGCAGAGGAGATGGGAAATGAGTATCAAATTGGAGATGGGAAATGAGTATCAAATCTATCTCCCTGACCAACTAAACAAGGAGTTTATATGGCAGGGAAGAAATGTAACAATGTGTAAGAAAACAGGAACTAGGGAAGGCCAGTGAAACAATCGTGATGAATGAGGGGTCCAGCATCTATCTCATTGTCTGGATGTGATGATCTGGTGAGTTTGAGTTCTGTAATCCTTTTTTAGAGGGTCCTGGGGGTTCTTTCTTGAAGAAGGAACTCAGATAAACCAGATGTAAGTTTCAAGCTTTAAGCCCAGAAGGGTCCATTTCTATGTTTAAAAAAAAAAAAAAAAAAAAATGCGCCGGGCGCAGTGGCTTATTCCTGTAATCCCAGAACTTTGGGAGGCCAAGGTGGGTGGGTCATCTGAGGTCAGGAGTTTGAGACCAGCCTGGCCGACATGGCAAAACCCTGTCTCTACTAAAAATACAAAACTTAGCTGGGCATGGTGGCAGACACCTGTAATCCCAGCTACTCAGGAGGCTGAGGCTGGAGAATCACTTGAACCTGGGAGGCAGAGGTTGCAGTGAGCCAAGATTGCACCACTGAACTCTAGCCTGGGAGACAAGAGCAAAACTCTGTCTCAAAAAAAAAAAAAAAAAAAAAGCTATCTATGGGATTATTGGATTGGTTTCATATCCCTCACTTCCCCTAAATGCTGGCAACCTTTCTTAATGTCACCATAGTTTTGCTTTTTCCAGAATGTCATATAATTGGAATTATATAATATGCAGCCTTTTCAGATTGGCTTCTTTCACTTAGTAATATGCATTTAAGTTTCCTTCATGTATTTTCAGAACTTTCTAGTTCTTTTTTTTAACACTGAATAATACGCCATTGTCTAGATGTACAACATTTACTTATCCATTCACCTACTGGAGAACATCCTGGTTGCTTTCAAGTTTTGGCAATTATAAACAATGCTGCTACAAACGTCTATGTTGACGTTTTATGTAGACATAAGTTTTCAATTCATTTGGGTAAATACCAAGAAGCAGGATAGCTGGATTATATAATAAGAGTATGTTTAGTTTTGTAAGACACTGCCAAACTGTCTTCCAAAGTGGCTGTACCATTTTGCAGTACCACCAGCAATGAATGAGAGTTCCTGTTGCTCCACATCCTTGCCAGCATTTTTTGTTGTCAGTTTTCTGAATTTTGGCCATTCTAATAGGTTTGTGGTATTATCTCACAGTTGTTCTAATTTGCATTTCCCTGATGACATATTATGTACAGCATCTTTTCATATGCTTGCTTATTTGCCATCTGTGCATCTTCTTTGGTGAGTTTTCAAAATGTTTGGCCCACTTTTTAATCTTGTTGTTTTTTGTTGAGTTTTTAGAGTTCTTTATATAATTTGGATAACAGTACTTTGTCAGATATATCTTATGCAAATATTTTTCCCAGTCTGTAGTTTGTCTTTTCATTCTCTTTCACACAGCAAAAATGTTTAATTTTGATGAAATCCAGTTTATCAGTTCTTTCTTTAATGGACTGTGCCTTTGTTTTCATATCTAAAAAGTCAACATCAAACCCAAGATCATCTGGATTTCCTCCTATGTTATCTTCCAGCAGTTTTATAGGTTTGCATTTTATATTTACATCTATGATCCATTTTGAGTTAATTTTTGTACAGGATATAAGGTCTGTGTTGAGATTCTTTTTTTTTCACGCAGATGTCCACTTGTTTGTTCTAACACCATTTATTAAAAAGACTATATTTTTCTCCAGATGCCAACTGCTTTCATTTAAAATATGTTCACATTATGACTAGAATTTTCAACCGTCATTCTAATTCCATTCAAAAACTGACACACTGTTACAGTCCTCAAAATTAGTAGGCTAAATAACAAACAGGAATAAAGATAAATATTATTTTTAAGATAAACAAATCCTGTGTATTCAAACATTTTGCTTCTCTTTTACTTTCTTCAGTCCCATACTTATGTATATGTGTATAATACTCATGTATGTATCACTTCTCCACATGTTTTGAAGAGCTTTCTCCCTTTCTTAGCTCATATTTTTATTCCTTTTCACCATTCCTCTCTTCTATTTTCTACCCCAATGACAAGCATGGAATATAGTTGCCTTGATTGGCCAAGTTTTATAGATAATCAGTACAGAACTTTGCCTTATTTGGCATTATTCAACCTCTCGCTCTAATGAAAAGGACCCCTTAGCTTGAGAACTCTGCCTATATCTCTCCAGTCAGGATTAAGTAATATTCATTTTATCATAACTTCACTATTAGATAATTATTCCTCCCATACGCATATTGTATCTAATAGTAAAGTTAAGATAAAAATTATGTGTACTATGTAGAATGCTGATTTTCAAAATTCCTTTGACAAAGTTCTACACCAAAAGATACATTTATATTAATTTTGAGTAAAGGATGGTGAGGACTGATTGTCATGGATAGGGAACTAAATTAGAGACAAGTAACAGGAAGACCAAGGGTTACTTTTTATGCTTGGGATAAATACAGAGTAGAAATTATAAACAGGGTCTGCAAGAATAAATCCTGGAATTAGTCTTATGTTATAAATGAACCCAAAAGAGTGTACACAAAGAAATCTCTATGATTTCAAATGATACTGAGATACTCTGAAACCTGTAAGAATAAGAAGCCAAATCAAAACGATTTTAAAGGATGGCACACTCTAAGGTAAAAGTTTTAGTCCCAGAAAAGAACACAGGAGCAAACCCAATATTTCTCTTTATAAAAAAGGACATCACCAGCATTTTCCTCCAGGAATTGTTTGTGCTTCTCATTGCTTTAACTAACAACAATATTTATAACAAGCTGGAAAAAAATATATTTAAATTAGGGTTCAGATCATTAAAAACAAAAAAGGAATAAATGGGCATCAGAGCCACAAATCAACATCTTACACATGCATAACCAAAAAAATCCACTGAGCAAAACAAAACAAGCCATCCTCATAAACACTGACTCACTAACCTAAGAAAACACAAACACTGGTAAGAAGGAAGACTGAAAATATGAATTCTCATTTTGTCCTTCTTCTTGCCTGAAAATAATTTGCATGGAAAGAATCAACAAAAGGCCCTCAATCAAAATAAAGTAGACTAAAAAGATGAGGAGTTTTCAAATGGTTAGTTCTATACCAGAGAACTCAATGAGGAATAATAAAAAAATTCATAATGAATTTGGACATTTTTGTGATTTGAGAGTTAGTCTGAGCAAGGGAATGGGAGTCATTATAAAAGCATTTTTGCTAAGAGTTCAACTTTCTGCAGCAAGCTTGGTGGCCAAGTTTGGCGACATGGCATTAGTATCACAAAATTGTAGAGTACTTGGAAAGCAGTATGTTACACTGGAGATCACTACACTGGTTTGGCAGGTCTGGACCCTTTTATTAGGAAACATTTCCACTGCAACAGCAAATACGATATTAAAGAAACCAGATCCAATTTTCAGGATGTTTATGATCAATATATTGTATGACATTTCCTGTGACAGGAACTTGGGAGCCATGTCTCTGGGTGCAATGTGTATCCAGATATGTGAAATAAAGTACATAAACTATTTCTGCAGGCTGAGTGCCTATCTGTATGCACAGCACCAGCTCTGTAGAGGTGTAAAACAGCAGTGTGGAAGGACAAAGCCAAAAGCTTACTAGGCCAAATGGTGGTGATAATCACATCAATTCCTCATATTTACTCCCTAAATTTCTTCTTAAGGATGGAAAAAAGAAAGGGAGAAGAGGCAATAAGATACTGGGCATGTCATGTAATCAATCTATTTTTTCAGAATATCCTTATATACATATACATACACATATTGTGTGTTTGTTTATGTGTGTGTGTGTGTATCTAGAGAGAGGAAGAGAAGGAGAGAGAGATAAAATGCACGAAATAGACATACCCAACAATTGTACATGAAACATCCATTTTCACATACGCATGTCTGTTATGGCCAAGGAGAGATAGTGAGACATACACTATATGTCTGAAGGCCATCACTAAGTATGCTAGATGGCACATTGTGGAATAAAGATGACTTTATAAATCTAATTAATAACAAGTGAAAGTCCTAACATTGCTTAATTGATTTATTTGGTAATAGTAATTATAAAAGAAACCTTGGATATTATAATGGTTTATCATGGAGAAAACTAGTGGTCTAGGCAAATATTTTATGGCTAAGACCTCAAAAGCACAGGCAACAAAAACAAAAATAAACAAATGGGACTAAATTAAACTAAAACCTTCTGCACAGCAAAGGAAACCATCGACAGAGTGAAGAGCCAACCTGTAGAATGGGAAAAAAATACTTGAAAATTATTCATTCAACAAGGACCAATATCCAGAATATTCAAGGAACTCAACTCAATAGCAAATAAATAAATAAATAAAAATAATCCCATTAAAAAGTGAGCAAAGGATCTGAATAGATATTTCACAAAAGTGACATGCAAACGATCAACATCACTAATCATCAAATAAATGCAAATCAAAACCACAATGAGATACGGTCTCACCCCAGCTAGAATGGCTATTATCAAAATGACAAAAAAACTAGCAAATGCTGGCAAAGATGCAGAGAAAAGAGAACACTTAAACACTGTTGGTGGGAATGTAAATTAATACAACCATTATGGAAAATAGTATGACAGTTTCTCAAAAAAATAAAGAGAACTACTATATGACTCAGGAATTCCACTACCGGGAATATACCCAAAGAAAATTAAATCAGTATATGAAAGGGATAGCTGCACCTACATATTTATTACAGCATTATTTACAATAGCCAAGGTATGAAATCAACCTAAGCATCCAATAACAGACGAACAAAATAATTTGTTGTATATATACACAATAGAATGTTATTTGGCCATTAAAAAGAATAAGGCCCAGCGTGGTAGCTCACACCTGTAATCCCAGCACTTTGGGAGGCCGAGGCAGGTGGATCACAAGGTCAGGAGATCGAGACCATCCTGGCTAAGACAGTGAAACCCCGTCTCTATTAAAAATACAAAAAAATTAGCTGGGCGTGGTGGTGGGCGCCTGTAGTCCCAGCTACTCAGGAGGCTGAGGCAAGAGGATGGTGTGAACCCGGGAGGTGGAGCTTGCAGTGAGCTGAGATCACGCCACTGCACTCCAGCCTGGGCAACAGAGCAAGACTCCGTCAAAATAAAAAAAATAAAATAAATAAAAAGTTTTGTCGTTTGAGGTTATTAGGTTAAGTGAACTAGGTCAGCCACACAAAGACACAAATGTCACAGTTCTCATATATGGTAACTAAAAATGTTGATCTCATGGAGATACCGTATAGAATGATAGCTACTAGGGGCTGGGAGGGATATGATGGGGTGCGGATGAGGGAGCTATGAAAAGTGGTTGGTTAATAGGTATAAACATACAGTTAAACAGAAGGAATATGTTCTAGTGTTCAACAGCACAGTAGGATACTGTAGTTAACAATAATTTATTGTATATTTCAAAATAACTGAAGAGTTGAAATGCTCCCAACACAAAGAACTGATAAATGTCTGAGATGATATCCTAAATATCCTAATTTGATCATTATACATTGCATGCATGTATCAAAATATCACATGTACCCCATAAATATATATAATTATGTATCAATAAAAAAACTTCTGACAAATAGAATAAAGGAAAGAAATAAAAAGTCTATTTGAGGCATCTACAACAATCCAATTAGCCTTCCTAATTTTAGAGATTACCATGTGGGTTCATGTCTAAACAGAGGCTTAGACTCTTAGCTTCCCAGCACATATACTTCTGCTTAGTAAAGAGATGGAATCAGTATGTCAAATCTGTGACTTTAAATTCATTTCTATGCCAATAGAATATATTGCCTTAAATAGAGGGTTGAATTATGTTGAGGTAAAAGCAGAATGGCAAGGAAGAAAGTTCAACCTGGATACAATTCTTTCAGTAAGACAAATAGAATAAAGGAAAAAAAGAGATTGAACCAGCAAATTGTTTCTCATATGTGGAACAATACTTCTTTGTTTTCCTGAAACTATCGTTATGGTACCTTGACAGAATAAAATGGTTCCAATTTCTATGAACTAATGAAATAAATAAGTGTGGCTCCAGGAAACATAAATGAATGAAGCTACTCTATAAAGTGCAAAGTAAAAGGAAACATTTTTATGAGGAAACATGAATATGCTAAATTTTTCATAATTGCATATGTACAGTTGTATCTCTTTAGAAAGACACAAGTTATTATATTTAACTTCTTGTTACTTTTCAGTGTAAAGGAAAGAGTTACAGATCAAGGGCTCTCCTCTTCAGCAAAAATACAGTAGACCCTGGATGGTATGGCAAGTGATTTGACAATCTGCATGTCTATGCAGCCTTACAGGCAGAGAATCTATCAGAGTCAGTCAAGATGCTTTGACTCATTACTTCAGATTTCAGCTCAATATGCTGAATCAATAAATACATTTTATATCTGTGAGTTTTAGAAATTACATTTTATTGCTCAAAGAGGCAAGTGAATTTTTCACACTTGTTTACTTTGCCTGAATTAGATCAGAGTGTATTAGCATCATAGTTACAAATGTTAGTAAGTGGTACTTACATCCCTCTTCTACTCCTAGCATGCTGAAAAGATCAAAACCAAGTACTATTTGCACAGTTACATTAATTCAGTGTTTGTACCATATATAAAGCTGGCAAACACTTTTCTTATCATGCAACCAAATATCTGACCTTGTCAGTGTCAGCCCCAGTGACTAGCATACGGTGGTGTCTTTCCTTCCTACTTCCTCAGTTCTGGTGGTCACACCCTGATGGTCAAACTTCTGAACTACAAAATCCATGCCATGGTCAAAAGCAGCCTGAGATAAAGCAGACCCACCTTTGTTTAATACAGAATACTTTGAAGATCCCATGGAAAGTGGAGGAGAAGGTAGAGGAGAGAGGGTAACATTTGCTTTTTACCACCATCTCTAAGACTTCCAATGACATTTTATTTTTAGGTAAATATTATATACAATGAAATGCTCAAAATCAGCCCAAGAAAGTTCCCAAGGAACCATTCCAGTCAATCCCCATACTCCCACAGGCAACCATTGTTCTGATTTCTAATACCATATGTTAGTTCTCCCTGTTCATAATCTTCATGTAACTGGGATCATACAGTACTAAATCTTTTGTGTTTGACTTCTTTGCTTCAAAACAATGTTTTTAAGCCTCATCCCTGTAGTTGCATCCATAGTTTATTCTTTTTGTCTATCCTAGTTGACATTCCCCATGTATTTAGTATTCTGCAGTTGTTGAGTGTAAAGAAAACACCTTGGGAGAAATGAATTAAGAGAAAAGGGATGGGGAGAGAAGGAAGAGAAGAGACTTAAATTCTAACATTAAAGAGGTAGATAGGAGGATGGAGTTTGCAAGGAGCAGTCAGAGACATTGGAATAATATAAGAATTTTAAAGAATAATTGGTGTAGTAGTACGCTATTGATAGATCAATAAAGGTAAGGATTGAAAAGTATCTATGTTATTTGAAAATTCAGAAGATACTAGAAACCTTGATGTCAGCAATTTCAATGATCAGATAAAGGTGAAAGCCAATCACTGATCCATGTAATAGTAAATGAGAGTAAGTTTAGATTACCTTCTCAATAAGCTAGAATATTAAAAAGAGGCAATAGCAAAATGGAAAACAGGTTTTAGAGAGAAGTTTATAATATAAAATAGTGAGTGTATAGTAAAGGGGTGGGACCCTAAGCTCTAAGGTTTATGAAACAAGACCACAAAAGAGCCAGGAGCCTCCACTGGAAAGAAGTAAGGAGAAAGGAATATAACTGATATTTGTTGATTTTGGGCTGGGTTCTGAGCACTCTGCTTTGTACCTAAATGTATTATCTTATGTAATCATCCCCATCAGACTGGTAGTATGCTCACTTTTCACATGAGGACACTTATACTGTAATAATTCAATGACCATGGCCTTCAACTACTAAGTACCAGGGCCATGATTCAAATTCTGTCTCCATGATATAAAAACACGTGGTCTACACTGCATTACCCCTTCCTCTAAAACAGAAGAAAAGTATCAAGACAGACGTATGTGAAAATGTGATATTTAGGAAGGAGGAGTGGTGACACTGGCACTGTGAACCTCTGATAATCACAATGTTCTCTGAGAAACCTACCAAAAGGGACTGGAGTAGTGGTGGAATGGGGATTCATGAAAGCTGGAATACTGCCTCTAGTTTTCCGAGTTCAGACCAAAGGACAAAGCAGTTTAGAATGTGGCTAAGAGAAATGGGGAATTTGTATTGACTCTAAACCTCATCATTTCAAAATGTTTTCCCCTAGTATTCAGAAACTCAGATGTGGGGGCTAAAAAGGTGAAATATCATGTACCAAAATACCTCAATAAAATTTGAAAATAAATCACCTGTTGGAGACAGAGAGATAATGCTTGAAGGGAGGTTGCTGTAGACAAAGGAAGAGCTGGTGACCCAGGCATGAAATATTATTTGAGCAACATTCAATAAGTAAGTCAGAGGCATGGCTGGTAATGCACAGCTACTGGAGAGTGAAGAGCTAAATGAGGAACAGAGGGTAATTAGTGTGATACTCCCAGTGGTTTCCCTCTTTTAACCAGCAGAAGAAGGAACTTGCATATTGCCAGGAGAGCTGAGTAGCTGACCCATTAGAAAGTGGCCTCCTGACCATTTTGCCAGGCTGAGAGAAGCAGCTAAGAGGGTGAGACTCCTTCAAGGTTGAGGGATCTTGGGATATACCTAGAGGAAAAATAAATGAGTAAAAGGAAGGGGTAGGGCTCACGCCTGTTATCCCAGCACTTTGGGAGGCCAAGGCAGGTGGATCACTTGAGTCCAAGAGTTTGAGACCAGCCTGGCCAACATGGCGAAACCCCACCTCTACTAAAAATACAAAAATTAGCCAGGTGGTGCTCACCTGTAGTCCCAGCTACTTGGGAGGCTGAGGCAAGAGAATCACTTGAACCCGAGAGGCAGAGGTTGCCGTGAGCCAAGATCATACCACTGTACTCTGGCCTGGGTGACAGAGTGAGACTCTGTCTCAAATACATACATATATATTGTACGTATATATATTCAGCAGAAATGAACATGATATTTGCTAGTATTTCAAGTAGCATATACGAGCTTTAAGGGAAGACTCATAGTCTTTCATTCCAGGATTCTCCTACAGGCAACTTTCCCCAGTGTCTGGTTTGTTTCAATAGTGACTTTCTGTTTTTAAAAAATTCCAAATTGAATGTCAAAAAATAAAAATTCAAAAATAATTTTTAAAAAAAGGAGGGGTAGAAGGAAGAAGAAATGCTGGAAAAAATCAGAGTTGACAATTCAGGCAAATTGGGAAGGAGAGAATACAGACCATAAGGTCATGAAAAACTGAAGAAGTTTATGAGTGTGGTTCTATATCAAAGTTTCTAAACTTTCCTAAGAGCTTTGTTGATTTTCTTAATACCATATTCCTGCTCTTTCAGAGTACCTGGCCTCTGGGGATCTTCAGATCCCTAATATTTAAAGGGTATCCCAGTTTTCCCTTCCATGCCCAGTTGCTTTTCTCAAAATTGCTTAAGACAGAAGTCCAAAGGATAAGACAGAACTCAACAGAAACAAAATAGACAACAGGAGCATTGCTGGGAGTAGGGAGTATGGTTAGTCTTTGACAAGACAGAATGAAAGATGTTGACAGGCCTATGAGAAGATATAACTGAACGTGTATCCATATTACATAACAAATTTAAATAGATAAACATGTGCCCCAGGGCCTAGGTTAAATATAGAATAAAGAAGAGACTATAACAGCTATATGCAAAAGGGTTGCTAGTAATGGGGTACCTACATAGATCAAAGGAAGATCAATTATGTGGGGAAGATTAAAATATATACTCACCAATCTCTGCAGCTTGAAACTTTGTGCTTAAATACAGCTCTACTTTCACCAAATTACAAACTATATCAAATACTATCACAAGTGCATTAGACTCTATCAAGCTTGGTACTAAAATTGTGCACTCTTTCAAAGTATCAGAGTGGTTATAAAGCAAAAAAACTTGCTTTAAATGGGAAGATTAATAACCAATTTATGTTGCAAACAAGATATAGGCAAAAAAGGTTCTGTAACCACAATCAATTTGGCACTCTCCAACAATGACATATTAGGAAAAAGGGGCCAGATCCTATGCAGATAAATGCAGGTGCACCACACATGCCAAAACCCAACAGGCTGAAAAGTCTTAACTACAGTAATTTAGAGCTATGTTAATATGAAGAGGAAAGTGATTGGACTGGAACAGTGACAGCCCTAAGATTTTTATATACAATGGGCTTAAAATAATCCAGAATATTGAAGTGGAGTATATATAACAAATACTCTGTACTTAGATGATATGTTTATATGAGTTGGCTTGTTGGGCAAGGGCTAATAGAATTCAGAAGAGTTAAAGCCCTTTTCCTAGCACCATTTGATACAACCACAAAACTAAAACTAGTATTAGCAGAATACTGTTATCCAATATATGTAATAATTTTTAACTTTTAATCATCAACATTCACTTTCCCTTCTGAATAAAACAAAGATTTCAAGCCTCAAGCCCCAAATACTTATTGGCTACATCACTATGCTGAGATGGGATGTGGAGGATGCTTACATTATTGAGTATTAAATGGTTCATTGCCTCAATGCTTGAAACTCACATTAAAGCTACAAACAATATGGGCCAATCTACACAAGTGGCTAATTATCAAGCCTCTAAGGAAAGAAGTTCCCACTTGGAGCCCCATAATAATGTCTAAGCAACACTATTAGAAATAATACTTTATTTTGTAATCTCCATGTTTAACAGCAAACACTGTTTTTCTGTGGTGGTGTCTGAAACCTATTAACTGCCAATGACACCACCAGGATTAATTTCTCAGTAGTACTGCATTAAGAAACAATTGTATCCAGTGTTTCCCTAATATCTTGTTATTCCATATGACTCAAGGAAGAGCAATAGTAATATATGAAACTTTATAATATATGAAATTCAAAGGCCCACATCATCAGTGGTAGTTGCCAAGGCCCACGTGAGTTAAAGTTTTTGGGACTAGCAGTGAATCAGAGATACTAAACAGCCCTGAAGATTGGTGTGAGCACCAGCCCCCAAGATGCCTCCAGTGTACTGACCTCCTGGTAGTCACACCAGTTTGTAGTCCCTACCACATTTAATCATGGCTAGCCTAAGTAACCAATAGAATACCTACAGAAGTGCAGGTGTAATACTTTCAAATCCAGGTCATAAAAGATATTAGGGTTTCTGCTTTGGCCTCTTCTAGAACACTAACTTTGTGAGAAGCCAGTGTCCATGTCATGGAAACACTCAAGCAGTCCTGTGACAAGACCTTGGTGGGAAGGAATTGAGGTCTCCCACCAACAAACAAAACATACTTAAAAGCTGTGTGAGTGAACCACCTCGATAGCAGATTCTTGGGCTCCAGTCAAATCTCCAAAAGGCAGTAGCCTGGGCTGGCATCTCAACTGCTACCTCATGAGAGACATCTGAGCTATAAATACCCAGCTAAACATTCCCAAATTCCTGAAGCGGAGAAATGGTGAGAAAAGGGGAAAAATGCTTATTATCGTCTTAAGCCATTTTGTTTTATAATAATTTGTGACATAGTAATAGATCACTAGTACAAGTGGGTTCTATCCTTTTCATTTTGACATCCTAGAATCTGAGTTAGGTAATCCTCTTCTGTGTTTCAACAATATCCCAGACTTATGTCTGTTTTGTCATTTATCATCCTTTATTGTAAATGTTTCCTTATCTGCCCCCTCTAGATTAAAGGCACTTTGAAGGTAAGCACTGTGTTTCCTCAGAGCGTTTCAGGGGTACAATAAATGTTTGGTGAAAGTATTTATTATCTACAACATGCTAGTTTTGTGGGGCTGAGTATGTAAAGGTAGTGAACAACACATGGTAGCACATTAGCTATTAAATGTCAAGGAAGACATAAATATTGACAAACCAGTGAGACCTAGTAAAATCAAACACTTCAAGCTGGTCACAAGTTTCAGGAGCAGTCTCACAACAGCAGTAGCCTTTCCAGAGATCAATTACAGGACAAATTTGGTTCCAATCCAAAGGAAAGTGCCTAGCACTTAAAAAATAGGCTCAAAATAAAGGTTACTTTAATGAACATTTACTGGACAAATCAAATAAGTTGATCTTAGATGGTTTTGGGGGAACCACCTCAGATTCCAGTCACTGTTGAAGCATAGCATTCTAAAATGAAGAACAATATATAAAATGGTTATTATTCACATGAAATAATAATTTTATTAAAAACAACAATCACTCAGAAGGGCGGCTGCTTACTGTAGCAGGCATACCAATAGTGTCTGTCTATTGAACCACCATATCCCCAAAACCAGGTATAGCCCTGATGCAGAATAGGTGCAGAGTCAGGTTTTGTAGAAGGACTCAAAGAATCTGAAAATGTTTTCAGTTTCCTTCACTAAGTTTTTTCCATGTGATTGGAATGAAATTTTATCCAGGCTTCCAGAACAATCACTAGGTTAATTCCATAAGTAGTGCAGTAACAGACCTGGACCACAGGATTGTCGTTGACACATTCTGATCACAGTCCTGTCTGAATATTCATTCTAATGACAACCTAATATTACCCCTGCTATAATCATACCTTGGTTTGGGAATCTACGAGATCTCTGATTTCCAACAGGCAAAAGCGGATTTTACACCTCTCAAAAATGACCCTATTTCCAAAAGGCTACATGCAATCCTCAGACCAGTAAAGAAAGGGTTAGAGATAGCACTTCAGTGTCTGATTCTAGGCATCCAGGCCTGACATGTCTGACACTGTGAAGCCCAGTGCCACCTCAGGGCCTTCCCCGGTCCTTCTCCCAGAATCAGATACATCTAAAGCAGGATGTCCATGAAGGGAGACATTTTAAATGATAATTGCATTTTATTTAAGTATCTTTTAATCCTTCATTGGGGATAAAAGCTGAAAAATCACCACATGCTCATCATTGTTTTAAGCCATTTTGTACAATCAAAGATTATTTTTGGCTTTAATTGCCAGGCCACTGAGGAGCCTCATTCATTTCTCTCTGCAGCACCTAGTCTCTACAAAAACGAATGTTTTGTCATCATTCAGAGCTGTTGCAATGGTTAAGAATCATAAAAACTGAACATGCTCACTTAATCCCCAAATCCATTATAATTTTATTGTGCCAAATTCTAGTTCTATGTAATGCTCTCAAAATTTCCCCTGAGGATTGTATAAAATGAGAATCAAGTCTGATACTCTGTCTGAAACATAGGAACTTTCATCTAAGGATTTCAAAGCATTTTATAACTGAGGTTAAGTGAGTTACTGAAGACCACCCAACAAATCGGCAGATTAGGCCCAAATTACCTAACTCTAAATTCTACCACTTTTTTTAAGCATAATACTCTGAGACTTGATATGTCAGTGCTAGAGGAACTGTATGCTGTACTCATAGGTCAGATATTTGTTCTTATCCGTTCTTATTAAAAGAATGACCACATACAATCTAACCTCTCCACCAGAAGTAAACAAATACAAATATTTTTTTCTTTTAGGAAAAAAAAGGCAACAGGATTAGTCTAAACCTACTGCATAGCAAATACCATCTCAAACAAAATTGACAGGAACATGTTAAAGTAGAAAAATAAATTCTTTACTTGAAACCCAATCTAAGTAGATTTGTTTCCTTTCATACTGAGAGAGTTGCTGTATTTGAGTTCATTGATACTCATAAGTAGGGCTGTCTGGTGCTCTCAGTTTGATATACAGCTACCTGATAGCTGCCTTGACATAAAGCTAAACGATTTAATTTTAAATTGCTATCAATAAAACTTGGAGGAAGGTATTAGACATGAAATTTCACTCATTACATATAATTTTCTCCAAAATAATAACTTGTAGCATTAATTATATCTTCTCTTTGAAAATGCAAAGTTGTCACTAATCCAGATGGGTAACTCTTCCAGATTCCAGATTGCAGTTTTTAAAACTTATTTTCTAACAGAGTAATATAGAGCCAGCTGGTTCCAAAGAGCTGGATCATCTGGTAAAACATGTATTTAAAAGAATAGATTGCAACTCTGAACATCTTGGAAAAAAAAATGGTGCTGGGAAAACTGGCTAGCAATATGTAGAAAGCTGAAACTGGATCCTTTCCTTACACCTTATACAAAAATTAATTCAAGATGGATTAAAGACTTAAATGTTAGACCTAAAACCATAAAAACCCTAGAAGAAAACCTAGGCATTACCGTTCAGGACATAGGCATGGGCAAGGACTTCATGTCTAAAACACCAAAAGCAATGGCAACAAAAGCCAAAATTCACAAACGGGATCTAATTAAACTAAAGAGCTTCTGCACAGCAAAAGAAACTACCATCAGAGTGAACAGGCAACCTACAAAATGGGAGAAAATTTTCATAACCTACTCATCTGACAAAGGGCTAATATCCAGAATCTACAATGAACTCAAACAAATTTACAAGAAAAAAACAAACAACCCCATCAAAAAGTGGGTGAAGGATATGAACAGACACTTCTCAAAAGAAGACATTTATGCAGCCAAAAACACATGAAAAAATGTTCATCATCACTGGCCATCAGAGAAATGCAAATCAAAACCACAATGAGATACCATCTCACACCAGTTAGAATGGCAATCATTAAAAAGTCAGGAAACAACAGGTGCTGGAGAGGCTGTGGAGAAATAGGAACACTTTGACACTGTTGGTGGGACTGTAAATTAGTTCAACCATTGTGGAAGACAGTGTGGCAATGCCTCAGGGATATAGAACTAGAAATACCATTTGACCCAGCCATCCCATTACTGGGTATATACCCAAAGGATTATAAATCATGCTGCTATAAAGACACATGCACACGTATGTTTATTGTGGCACTATTCACAATAGCAAAGACTTGGAACCAACCCAAATGTCCAACAACGATAGACTGGATTAAGAAAATGTGGCACATGTATACCATGGAATACTATGCAGCCATAAAAAATGATGAGTTCATGTCCTTTGTAGGGACATGGATGAAATTGGAAATCATCATCCTCAGTAAACTATCGCAAGGACAAAAAACCAAACACCGCATGTTCTCACTCATAGGTGGCAATTGAACAATGAGAACACATGGACACAGGAAGGGGAACATCACACTCTGGGGACTGTTGTGGGGTGGGGGGAGGGGGGAGGGATAGCATTAGGAGATATACCTAATGCTAAATGACGAGTTAATGGGTGCAGCACACCAGCATGACACATGTATACATATGTAACCAACCTGCACATTGTGCACATGCACCTAAAACTTAAAGTATAATAATAATAATAATAATAAAAAGAAAAACTATTCTGTCCATCCCTGGAATTTGAGCTTTCAAATCAACCTATCCAAAAGGACTTCAGTACATGTATCAATCAAAATGTCAAGACAAAATTATAACAATAGGCAAGACAACCCTAGAATAAGATGAATGCTCACAATTTCTAAGCCCTGAAATTTCTTGAATTCACCAACAGTTTCACACTCAGTCAACAACCTATATCAATCAATTTTTTAAAAATAGAGAGCAGGCCGGGCGCCGTGGCTCACGCCTGTAATCCCAGCACTTTGGGAGGCCGAGGCGGGCAGATCACGAGGTCAGGAAATTGAGACCATCATGGCTAACACGGTGAAACCCCATCTCTACTAAAAATACAAAAAATTAGCTGGGCGTGGTGGCATGTGCCTGTAATCCCAGCTACTCGGGAGGCTGCGGCAGGAGAATGGCGTGAACCCAGGAGGCAGAGCTTGCAGTGAGCCGAGATCGCGCCACTGCACTCTAGCCTGGGTGACAGAGCAAGACTCCGTCTCAAGAAAAATAAAATAGAGATCAGGCCAGGTGTGGTGGCTCACACCTGCAATCCCAGCACTTTGGAAGGCCAAGACGGGTGGATCATCTAAGGTCAGGAATTCAAGACCAGCCTGGCCAACATGGCGAAACCCCATCTCTACTAAAAATACAAAAAATAAGCTGTGCATGGTGGCCGGTGCCTATAATCCCAGCAACTTGGGAGGCTGAGGCAGGAGAATCACTTGAACCCCGCAGGCGAAGGTTGCAGTGAGCCGAGATCACACCATTGCACTCCAGCCTGGGCAACAAGAGCAAAACTCTGTCTCAAAAAAAAAAAAGAGAGAGAGAGAGCATATATTCAAATATAAATGGATTTTTGTCATCCAGATATTCCTCAATAGATAGAACGAAGATGTGTTCTATACATGCATCTGTTATATAATTCTTATTGACAGTAAATACAGCAAAGTCTTTCTCAGATAGTTTTGAGAATTTGGTGCCAGTTCCAATGGGAATGTAAAAAAATGTGTTACTGCTAATGTTTCTTACATCTATGATGTGTCACATTAAATTCGCAATAGCTAATGTGTTTGGTTCTCAAATGTTCACATAAAAAGTAATGGTTTAAAAACATATAGGCAAAATTGAAATGAAAAGCCTAATAATTTAAAAAGTGATGGTATCTTGACAGATTATTGCAACCAGATCTTACAAAGTTTATGGAGGCACCCAGGAATTAAAGAGAAAAGTATAGTTTTCAACTAGAATGACTCAAGTCATTGAATCTTTACAGACCAGGCTACCCATGCTACACTGAGTTCATGAAACTAAAACCATCTTTTCCGCTGAAGTACCTTTTCAATAATAGAAATAAAAGCACTTAAAACAGAAATTTGGTGAGACAATATTTTTCATCCAAAACAAATGTTCCAGTTTTATATTTGTTTCAATTAGCTTTTACTTGTATACCAAATAGTCCCAAAACTTAATGACTTAAAATAACACTCATGTTTATCTCCTGTAAGTCTGTGAATTGACTGAGCAGATCTTCTGGTCCTCACCAACTTGGCTGGGACTGAATAATCTACTATGGTCCCACTCACATGTCTGAGGGTTGGCAGGCATGTTGGTTTAGAGAGACCTGAGCTAGGTCATATGTGTTCCATATGTTCTCTTGTCCTCTAGTACAGCAGTGTCCAATCTTTGGGCTTCCCAGAGCCACACTGGAAGAATTGTATTGGACCATACACATAAAATACACTAACGATAGCTGGTTTTTTAAAATCGCAAAAGAATCTCATAATGTATTCAGAAAGTTTACAAATTGGTGTTGGGCTGCATTCAAAGTTGTCCTGGGCTGCCTGTGGCCTACAGGCCGTGGGTTGGACAACCTTGCTCTAGTGGGACTTTCAGAGTTTCTTTACACAGAAGTCTCAGGGTTCCAAAGAATACCAAGATAGGGTAAGCTCCAACATGTAAGTGTTCATCACACTGGCCTCTGCCAGTGTCCAATTAATCAAAGTAAGTCACATTGTCAAATTCAGTTGCAAGGGTAAAGAAAATGGACTCTATCATTGGGGGATGGTTAATGGATACAAAAAAATAGTTAGAATAAGACTTACTATTTGATAGTACAACAGGGTGACTATAGTCAATAATAACTTAATTGTACATTTTAAAATAACTTAAAGAGTGCAATTGGATTGTTTGTAAGACAAATGATAAATTCTTGAGGCAATGAATATCCCATTCTCCACGATGTGATTATTTCATATTGCATGCCCATATCAAAACATCTAATGTACCTCATAAATATATATACCTACTATGTACCCCAAAAAATGGAAATAAAATAATGTTTAAGAAATAGACTCCATCGAGGGCAGCCAAGATGGCCGAATAGGAACAGCTCCGGTCTACAGCTCCCAGCGTGAGTGATGCAGAAGACGGGTGATTTCTGCATTTCCATCTGAGGTACTGGGTTCATCTCACTAGGGAGTGCCAGACAGTGGGCGCAGGACAGTGGGTGCAGTGCACCGTGCGCGAGCCGAAGCAGGGCGAGGCATTGCCTCACTCGGGAAGCGCAAGGGGTCAGGGAGTTCCGTTTCCTAGTCAAAGAAAGGGGTGACAGACGGCACCTGGAAAATCAGGTCACTCCCACCCTAATACTGCACTTTTCCGACGGGCTTAAAAAACGGTGCACCAGGAGATTATATCATGCACCTGGCTCGGAGGGTCCTACGCCCACGGAGTCTCGCTGACTGCTAGCACAGCAGTCTGAGATCAAACTGCAAGGCGGCAGCGAGGCTGGGGGAGGGGCACCCGCCATTGCCCAGGATTGCTTAGGTAAACAAAGCAGCCTGGAAGCTCGAACTGGGTGGAGCCCACCACAGCTCAAGGAGGCCTGCCTGCCTCTGTAGGCTCCACCTCTGGGGGCAGGGCACAGACAAACAACAAGATAGAAGTAACCTCTGCAGACTTAAATGTCCCTGTCTGACAGCTTTGAAGAGAGCAGTGGTTCTCCCAGCACACAGCTGGAGATCTGAGAATGGGCAGACTGCCTCCTCAAGTGGGTCCCTGACCCCTGACCCCTGAGCAGCCTAACTGGGAGGCACCCCTCAGTAGGGGCAGACTGACACCTCACACGGTCGGGTACTCCTCTGAGACAAAACTTCCAGAGGTACGATAAGACAGCAGCATTCGTGGTTCACGAAAATGCACTGTTCTGCAGCCACCGCTGCTGATACCCAGGCAAACAGGGTCTGGAGTGGACCTCTAGCAAACTCCAACAGACCTGCAGCTGAGGGTCCTGAATGTTAGAAGGAAAACTAACAAACAGAAAGGACATCCACACCAAAAACCCATCTGTACATCACCATCATCAAAGACCCAAAGTAGATAAAACAACAAAGATGGGGAAAAAACAGAGCAGAAAAACTGGAAACTCTAAAAAGCAGAGCGCCTCTCCTCCTCCAAAGGAACGCGGTTCCTCACCAGCAACGGAACAAAGCTGGACGGGGAATGACTTTGACGAGTTGAGAGAAGAAGGCTTCAGATGATCAAACTACTCCGAGCTACAGGAAGAAATTCAAACCAAAGGCAAAGAAGTTAAAAACTTTGAAAAAAACTTAGATGAATGTAGAACTAGAATAACCAATACGGAGAAGTGCTTAAAGGATCTGATGGAGCTGAAAGCCAAGACTCAAGAACTACCTGAAGAATGCAGAAGCCTCAGGAGCCGATGCGATCAACTGGAAGAAAGGGTGTCAGCGATGGAAGATGAAATGAATGAAATGAAGTGAGAAGGGAAGTTTAGAGAAAAAAGAATAAAAAGAAACGAACAAAGCCTCCAACAAATATGGGACTATGTGAAAAGACCAAATCTACATCTGATTGGTGTACCTGAAAGTGACGGGGAGAATGGAACCAAGTTGGAAAACACTCTGCAGGATATTATCCAAGAGAACTTCCCCAATCTAGCAAGGCAGGCCAACATTCAGATTCAGGAAATACAAAGAACGCCACAAAGATACTCCTCGAGAAGAGCAACTCCAAGACACATAATTGTCAGATTCACCAAAGTTGAAATGAAAGAAAAAATGTTAAGGGCAGCCAGAGAGAAAGGTCGGGTTACCCACAAAAGAAAGCCCATAAGACTAACAGCGGATCTCTCGGCAGAAACTCTACAAGCCAGAAGAGAGTGGGGGCCGATATTCAACATTCTTAAAGAGAAAAATTTTCAGCCCAGAATTTCATATCCAGCCAAACTAAGCTTCATAAGTGAAGGAGAAATAAAATCCTTTACAGACAAGCAAATGCTGAGAGATTTTGTCACCACCAGGCCTGCCCTAAAAGAGCTCCTGAAGGAAGCGCTAAACATGGAAAGGAACAACCAGTACCAGCCACTGCAAAATCATGCCAAATTGTAAAGACCATCGAGGCTAGGAAGAAACTGCATCAACTAATGAGCAAAATAACCAGCTAACATCATAATGACAGGATCAAATTCACACATAACAATATTAACCTTAAATGTAAATGGGCTAAATGCTCCAATTAAAAGACACAGACTGGCAAATTGGATAAAGACTCAAGACCCATCAGTGTGCTGTATTCAGGAAACCCATCTCACGTGCAGAGACAAACATAGGCTCAAAATAAAAGGATGGAGGAGGATCTACCAAGCAAATGGAAAACAAAAAAAGGCAGGGGTTGCAATCCTAGTCTCTGATAAAACAGACTTTAAACCAACAAAGATCAAAAGAGACAAAGAAGGCCATTACATAATGGTAAAGGGATCAATTCAACAAGAAGACCTAACTATCCTAAATATATATGCACCCAATACAGGAGCACTCAGATTCACAAAACAAGTCCTGAGTGACCTACAAAGAGACTTAAACTCCCACACAATAATAATGGGAGACTTTAACACCCAACTGTCAACATCAGACAGATCAACAAGACAGAAAGTTAACAAGGATACCCAGGAACTGAACTCAGCTCTGCACCAAGCGGACCTAATAGACATCTACAGAACTCTCCACCCCAAATCAACAGAATATACATTTTTTTCAGCACCACACCACACCTATTCCAAAATTGACCACATAGTTGGAAGTCAAGCTCTCCTTAGAAAATGTAAAAGATCAGACATTATAACAAACTGTCTCTCAGACCACAGTGCAATCAAACTAGAACTGAGGATTCAGAAACTCACTCAAAACCGCTCAACTACATGGAAACTGAACAACCTGATCCTGAATGACTACTGGGTACATAACGAAATGAAGGCAGAAATAAAGATGTTCTTGGAAACCAACGAGAACAAAGACACAACATACCAGAATCTCTGGGACACATTCAAAGCAGTATGTAGAGGGAAATTTATAGCACTAAATGCCCACAAGAGAAAGCAGGAAAGATCCAAAATTGACACCCTAACATCACAATTAAAAGAAATAGAGAAGCAAGAGCAAACACATTCAAAAGCTAGCAGAAGGCAAGAAATAACTAAAATCAGAGCAGAACTGAAGGAAATAGAGACACAAAAAACCCTTCAAAAAATCAATGAATCCAGGAGCTGGTTTTTTGAAAGGATCAACAAAATTCATAGACTGCTAGCAAGAATAATAAAGAAGAAAAGAGAGAAGAATCAAATAGACACAATAAAAAATGATAAAGGGGATATCACCACCGATCCCACAGAAATACAAATTACCATCAGAGAATACTACAAACACCTCCACGCAAATAAACTAGAAAATCTAGAAGAAATGGATAAATTCCTCGACACATACACCCTCCCAAGACTAAACCAGGAAGAAGTGGAATCTCTGAATAGACCAATAACAGCCTCTGAAATTGTGGCAATAATCAGTAGCTTACCAACCAAAAGAGTCCAGGACCAGATGGATTCACAGCCGAATTCTACCAGAGGTACAAGGAGGAACCGGTACCATTCCTTCTGAAACTATTCCAATCAATAGAAAAAGAGGGAATCCTCCCTAACTCATTTTATGAGGCCAGCATCATCCTGATACCAAAGCCTGGCAGAGACACAACCAAAAAAGAGAATTTTAGAGCAATATCCTTGATGAACACTGATGCAAAAATCCTCAATAAAATACTGGCAAACCAAATCCAGCAGCAAGTCAAAAAGCTTATCCACCATGATCAAGTGGGCTTCATCCCTGGGATGCAAGGCTGGTTCAATATATGCAAATCAATAAATGTAATCCACCATATAAACAGAACCAAAGACAAAAACCACATGATTATCTCAATAGATGCAGAAAAGGCCTTTGACAAAATTCAACAACACTTCATGATAAAAACTCTCAATTAATTAGGTATTGATGGGATGTATCTCAAAATAACAAGAGCTATCTATGACAAACCCACAGCCAATATCATACTGAATGGGCAAAAACTGGAAGCATTCCCTTTGAAAACTGGCACAAGACAGGGATGCCCTCTCTCACCACTCCTATTCAACACAGTGTTGGAAGTTCTGGCCAAAGCAGTTAGGCAGGAGAAGGAAATAAAGGGTATTCAATTAGGAAAAGAGGAAGTCAAATTGTCCCTGTTTGCAGATGACATGATTGTATATCTAGAAAACCCCATTGTCTCAGCCCAAAATCTCCTTAAGCTGATAAGCAACTTCAGCAAAGTCTCAGGATACAAAATCAATGTACAAAAATTACAAGCATTCTTATACACCAATAACAGACAAACAGAGAGCCAAATCATGAGTGAAATCCCATTCACAATTGCTTCAAAGAGAATAAAATACCTAGGAACGCAACTTACAAGGGATGTGAAGGACCTCTTCAAGGAGAACTACAAACCACTGCTCAATGAAATAAAAGAGGATACAAACAAATGGAAGAACATTCCATGCTCATGGGTAGGAAGAATCAATATCATGAAAATGGCCATACTGCCTAAGGTAATTTATAGATTCAATGCCATCCCCATCAAGCTACCAATGACTTTCTTCACAGAATTGGAAAAAACTACTTTAAAGTTCATATGGAACCAAAAAAGAGCCTGCATCGCCAAGTCAATCCTAAGCCAAAAGAACAAAGCTGGAGGCATCACGCTACCTGACTTCAAACTATACTACAAGGCTACAGTAACCAAAACAGCATGTTACTGGTACCAAAACAGAGATATAGATGAACAGAACAGAACAGAGCCCTCAGAAATAACACTGCATATCTACAACTATCTGATCTTTGACAAACCTGAGAAAAACAAGCAATGGGGAAAGGATTCCCTATTTAATAAATGGTGCTGGGAAAACTGGCTAGCCATATGTAGAAAACTGAAACTGGATCCCTTCCTTACACCTTATACAAGAATTAATTCAAGATGGATTAAAGACTTAAACGTTAGACCTAAAACCATAAAAACCCTAGAAGAAAACCTAGGCATTACCGTTCAGGACATAGGCATGGGCAAGGACTTCATGTCTAAAACACCAAAAGCAATGGCAACAAAAGCCAAAATTCACAAACGGGATCTAATTAAACTAAAGAGCTTCTGCACAGCAAAAGAAACTACCATCAGAGTGAACAGGCAACCTACAAAATGGGAGAAAATTTTCATAACCTACTCATCTGACAAAGGGCTAATATCCAGAATCTACAATGAACTCAAACAAATTTACAAGAAAAAAACAAACAACCCCATCAAAAAGTGGGCGAAGGACATGAACAGACACTTCTCAAAAGAAGACATTTATACAGCCAAAAAACACATGAAAAAATGCTCACCATCACTGGCCATCAGAGAAATGCAAATCAAAACCACAATGAGATACCATCTCACACCAGTTAGAATGGCAATCATTAAAAAGTCAGGAAACAACAGGTGCTGGAGAGGACGTGGAGAAATAGGAACACTTTGACATTGTTGGTGGGACTGTAAACTAGTTCAACCATTGTGGAAGTCAGTGTGGTGATTCCTCAGGGATCTAGAACTAGAAATACCATTTGACCCAGCCATCCCATTACTGGGTATATACCCAAAGGATTATAAATCATGCTGCTATAAAGACACATGCACACGTATATTTATTGTGGCACTATTCACAATAGCAAAGTCTTGGAACCAACCCAAATATCCAACAATGATAGATTAGACTAAGAAAATGTGGCACATATATACCATGGAATACTATGCAGCCATAAAAAATGATGAGTTCATATCCTTTGTAGGGACATGGATAAAACTGGAAATCATCATTCTCAGTAAACTATCGCAAGGACAAAAAACCAAACACCGCATGTTCTCACTCATAGGTGGGAATTGAACAATGAGAACACATGGACACAGGAAGGGGAACATCACACTCTGGGGACTGTTGTGGGGTGGGGGGAGGGGGGAGGGATAGCATTAGGAGATATACCTAATGCTAAATGACGAGTTAATGGGTGCAGCACACCAGCATGGCACATGTATACATATGTAACTAACCTGCACATTGTGCACATGTACCCTAAAACTTAAAGTATAATAATAATAAAATTTAAAAAAAGAATAAATAAAAAAATAGACTCCATCATTGATGTTTTTTCCAACTAACCATACTATCATCAACTTTCAGTTAAAGATCAATAGCCTTGTTTAGGGTTTGAGATATAGGGAAATCTTTCTTATGCCAGTGATAATATTGCTTCTCTACTTCTGAACTGATGCTATAAGCTCTCTTCCTGTTTTATAGTCTTTGTTTATTTTCTTCTCTTCCAGCCCTTCCTAGAAGGTGGACAAGTAAAGAAAGCTGTTAATCAGGTAACAGAAAATATCAAGATTAATGTGAGAGAAGAGAGGACTATTATGTATTCCTTAATATCTCAAGCCAAGAAAAAAAATCCAGAAATTTTTAATTTGCTTTATGTCCCATGGATGTGACTTAAGCATAGCTCCAGACTTCAGGAAAAAAAAATGATAGTGGTAGTTAAAATTAATAAGACAGAGGCAATTTGAGATCTAGAATGGGTGATTTATTTTTATCTCAAGTAATGGAAAAATGAGGTTTTTCTCAATATTGCAAAAAAAAAAAGGTAAGTTATCCTTAGTATGGAAAACTAAGGTAGTTTAATTTTTATAATACTATTTAGAGGTAATAATTCAAGAGCTAATGCCAAACATAATTCAGCTTGCTTTGCTAACATTATTAAAGCAATGAAAATCTAGTTTTTAGAAAGGGCAATAATATAATGGCAGTCATTTTTTCACACAATCTGATCAAGAACACTTCATCAGGTGTAAGTGACAAGAAAGAGTTTCATTACCATCTTAATGGCAATTAAATAACCACTGACATCATTGGTAGGAAATGTCTTTCATCACCATTTCAGATTTCTTGAAATAGCAGGAAACGTGATTTTGTTATTGTAGTGTTATGCAGTTAGGGGGTATAATGGTCCCATAAAAGTAAAAACAGAGCATGAGTTTTAATGACAACCACCATCACTTTCTTGTTTAAGACAAAGTGAACTCTACGCATTTGATCGAAACCCCAACTAGACTTATAAGGCATCTTTTTCTTGTCAGTGAAATCATTTTTACTCCATTATAGAATTGGTTATTCCAACCTAATAATATAGGCAGTGAGCTGTGGGATTTAAAGTAGAGCTATGCATGTGGAAGTCAGAATAATCCAAACATTTTTCCACTGCTATCTTAAGATATCACATTTCTTACTTTTGCCTTTAAACCCACTCCTAACCATTCTTCTTTTATTTGGTCAATATATAATAGAATCTTCATGAAATGTTTTTACCTTAAAAACTCAAAATGCAAAATAACATATAATTTTGTGATATTTCATTCAACTCAATAATTGTTTCCATATTTTTTGGCTCTCTCTGGCCAGTGTCAAACTGTTTTGATTATTAGCTGATGAAAATGAGAATTTTTCCCCCTGTACACTGCTATTCAGCTTTCATTTAATAGCAGTTATTTCCTCTGATATCACAGCTTGCAAGCACTGCTTAACCATTTAATTCATGTGCTTCAGATTTCTGACTTTCCTGCAAAGTAATCCTGTATGGAAGTCTATCTGTACTCCCAGAAGAAATTTTATCCATTGGCAGCGATGGTATCCTTCAGAATTTAAAGAAAAAGAGACCACCATGATTGCAAAAATATTATGTGCTCTTGTTCTCTTGAAAATATAAAAATTCACAGACAAAAGAGTGGACAGCATACTGCAGTTACTCTTCTTAAATTATGGTAGAGTAAAATATTTTTACCAGGCTTAAAAAATCTCCTTACCCAAAGAATCAAGTAAGTTAAATATGACCAGAAATATTTTATACTTTTGTTTGTATATTTATTTATATTTGGTTTTGTTCCAAAAGTCTACAGTAATAAGCACATAAAATTTTATGGTATCTCAAGTAGACTTCAACTCCTTAGCGAGGTTTAGCAGAGTTAGGAATTTTTCAAACTTCCACAAAAATTAGATTCAGACTACAACTGACAAAGGTTCCTGGTACAAGAAGGTTTATGGCCCAGAAGATACCTCAAATCTCATCTGGATCTAAATTTGACTCTCAAGTGGCCTATGGCAGAACCACCACTGGATGTGTTTACTCTTAGCAATTAACCTTCTACTCCCTTTCCTTCTCCCCTCACCTCAAGAGCTAATAGCATTTAAAGTCAATTTTAAATGAAGACTCAAAGGAAATTACTACAACAATCCCACCTTCTTAATTAAGTCTCCTCACTCATACATATACATACACTTGACCGAGAGCTGAGGCCACTGCAGCTTACTCTTAGAAAGCTTCATCCCTGTCATCCAAAACCAGCTGCACACAGGCATGGTTGGTCAGTTTATGCCTGTGCTGGCCCTAATCTGTAAGAGACTATTGAGCATCTTGGCCGCTTCCAAAGTGACCTCAGAGTTTTTGCCAGATGAGTATTCCTGGATTTTTCCTCAAAGTAGACCTAGATTTCTGGAGTCAGTCCTGCCACCCACCTGAATTTCAGGGGATCTTTTGACCTAGGAATATCCCCAGGCCAAAGCAGTCATCCAAGGCCCATGGCCATCAAAAATCTGCTGCTCACACATATTAATAGCTTGTAAGAAATCACAAATATTAGGAAAAATTCAATGGAGCATCCACCTCAGACGCACATTCCATGAACAGAGAAAAAGGAAGAGGTTGGTAGAAGAAAATTAAAGGTTCTTATTTTTAGTCTAATATTAAAACCACCTACTTGTACAGTTTCTAGGTGTCAAGGTACAATGTCAGTTTGATGTACATTGCATGTTTTAATTCTATTTTTAACTCTGTGCTGAATGAATTCCACTGTATCTTCTTACCATGGAGAAATATGGTAAAATGGAATCATAAAAGGTTTATCCCTTTCCATCTATCTTATTTCCAGTAAAAGGGGGATATAAATATCATTATGGAGAAAAAAAATAATGAGACAAAAAGGAAAACAATTTTTTATATGTAAGAGTAAAGAAGACACTAAAACATTGAATGACCCCTAAGAAAGACTTGTCTGTAAGTAAAATCTACCAAGTCTGAGAAAACCAAGCTTAAATTGTCATTTCAAATCCAAAAATTTTTAATGATTTTTAAATGAGGGTATCTTCATTCTTTCCTGATGTTTATGTGTACTCTGAAAGAGAAGTTAAATATTGTGATCTTTCAATGTTGTTTTGCTAGTGTTTTGGTCGAAAGAGTTCAATTTACTGAACTTGCCCTGAAAAGTATGTGTTATCCCCACTTTACTGAGCATAATTTGGTGTGTGTGAGGAACTGGAAGAGATTATACGAAAACCACAAGACATAGTTCTCTTCTGGCTATTATTATTATTTGGCAACAGAACTTGCGCCTGAAAGGTTTATTTCCGAAAAGTTCAAAATACATCTTGTGTGCACTATGTAATTATCATATTATATATTATACTTTTTACCTCTTTGAGGGAAATTTGCTCTCCTAGTTTGGTTCCCAGATGTCATAATTCCCTATGTCTATTTTATGTGTGTGTGTGTGTGTATGTGTGTGTGTGTGTGTGTATAAATACATCTTAAAGCATATACATAATACATGTGACTGTCCTCCAGACAAGTCTTCAGCTGGCTCTCACTTAGAACAAGTCAAAAATCATATTGCTTGGCCCTCAGCAGGTTTGCTGTTCGTGTCCAAACTTCTGTCTTTAATATTCACATAATCTTTAGCCAGTTTCTTGCAGCTTATCTTCTTGGGCCACGTGGCAACACTACCATCTAGTGGAGATTGCCTATCCTTTGGTGAGCATTATCACGAAACCTTAGCAAGAGAGTCTCCACTTGTGACTGGGCTAAGTGGCCTTCTCCAAGAACTTC
This sequence comes from Pongo pygmaeus, assembly GCF_028885625.2. NCBI lineage: Eukaryota > Metazoa > Chordata > Mammalia > Primates > Hominidae > Pongo > Pongo pygmaeus. Next base: position 140,050,415 of record NC_072376.2, read on the forward strand.
ATTCCCAAAAGTATTCCTTCCTATGGCAAATGCCAACCAACAAGCTTCCACCTGTTAAGAAACTCCAACATTAGATTCATTTTTTGGAAAGTTAGCTGTCAAAGATGGTAGCATTGTTTCCCACAGATTGCTATTTTAAATACACCTAATACCCAGGAAGGACAGGAGAATACTTCCTACAATTTTCTCAAATTTATAGTTTTTTTTACTTAATAACTAACTGAAAAGGCATTTAAATGTAAAAGTGTAGTTATGCTCAGAATAACTGGGCAGAACCAAAATATTACAGTGATTACCTCTGAAGAATATAGATGAAAGTGAAGGGAGGGGCATGGCATGGTGTTTTTCTTGGTTTTTCAGATTTTCTGTATTGAGAAAGTACTTTTGAAATTAGATAAATAAATGCTAATCCTTTTTATACACTAGCTAAGCAGAATGAATCATAGGAAGCAATTTTCAAGATGGTAAGGTACAATACCCTTTTATTACAGATGAGGATGCCAAGGCTCAGATAATTTAACTGACTTGTCTAAGGTAACTGTGATAGTAAATTTTATGTGTCAACTTGATTGGGCCACAGGATGCCCAGATAGCTGGTTAAACATTATATTTCTGGATGTGTCTGTACGGGTGTTTCTGAAAGAGATTAGCATTTAAATCAGTAGACTGAGTAAAGCAGATCAGCTCTTACCAGTATTGGCAGGTATCATCCAATACATTGAGGGCCTGAAATAGAACAAAAAGGCAGAGGAACATTAAACTACTTGAGCTGGAACATCCATCTTCTCCTGCCCCCTATGCTCCTGGTCCTCAGGACTTTGAACCCATACTGGAATCTACCCCATTGGCTCTCAGGCTCTGAGACCGTCAAGCTACATCACCAGCTTTCTGAGATCTTCAGCTTTCAGACAGCAAATTATGGGATTTATCAAGCTTGATAACTGTATGAGCCAAAACCTTATAATAAATACAGTCAGCCTGCACCTGTACCTGCAGGTTCTGCATCCATGGATTCAACCAATCACAGACCAAAAATACTTTTTAAAATAATTTTTAAAATACAACAATAAAATATACAAACTTACAAACAATACAGTATAACAACTATTCACACAGCATTTGCATTGTATTAGGTATTATAAGTAATCTAGGGATAATTTAAAGTATATGGGAGGATATGCATAGGTGGTAAATGGCAAATACTTTGCTATTTTATATAAGGGACTTGAGCATTCATGAATTTTGGTATCTGTGGGGGGTCCTGGGATCAATCTCCCCAGGATATCAAGGGACAACTGTATCTTTAACTGGATGGATGGATGGATAGAGATAGACAGACTGATTGATCATATTGGTTCTGCCTCTTTAGAGAACTCTCATACAGTACCACAACTATCTGCTGGCATAATTGCAGCTTCCTGGCTTCAGTTCCAGTACCTATTCCACTATATCATGATGCCTCTTCTCCATCACCTCTCTTGTTGGATTTCTTATATTTCTTCTTTCCAGTGTTTAAACCACTCTTATTGTTATTTTCCTGTGAACAATTTAAGCTCCGGTATTTTTGTATGAAAGTGGAATAATAGTACTAGGAGCAATGAATGTCTTCTGTGATGATGTGCTACATAAGTGACAAGAACAGAGTATGATCCTATTGTGCATAAAATAGTGTGCCACATTTAATTATCTCAGTTGATGAAAATACGCCAAATAAGCTAGTAATACTGGAATACTAAATTTTTCAGTTTCTTATTAAAATATTCCCAAATCATGTAAAATAAGTATGATGTATAAAATAAAATACCCAAAGCTCTAACAATAGCCTGAAAAATCTTCCTGAGATATTGAAAAATTAGTCATTCTACCCTAACACTAACTTGGTAAAGCCCCTAAGAGGTTCTCTTTTGTTTCTTAGACTCCCTCTTGGCCTGTTTGCAAATAAGCAGTAAATATCCTTTTAAAACTGTTGACCAAGTAAACATAGTGATCATTTCTATTCATTTTCAGTTCACACACACAAACACACAGAGACACATTCCAATCTAGCTTTTCTCAGTATTCCTTGCTAACATTTGTTGAGCACTTGCTACATTCTAGGTGCTCTGTAAACATCTCTAATTCTCACAATAAACGTACAAGATAGCTGTTGTTACCCCTTGCTTTAGAGGCGAAGAGACTGGAACTCTAAGACCCACCAGTCCAAGTAACTCACACAGCCACTTACATTTCTCTCCTCAGGAAGGTTAAATATTTATGCCTATAATTGCACTTAAGTGCTTTCTATGCTAAGAGCCAAGTTATATCTAGGATCTTGTTTACGATTATTTAGGTCACCAAACCATTTCTGTGGGCCATGTCACCCACATTACAGACATCTTCCTCTGCAGACAAAAGTACATAGACATGAAATTAATTAACTACTCCCTCTTTAAGAAGTTGAGTCTACTCAAGGATGTAGCAGGAGGACTATATGAAAGACTCCTTGGAAAGAGAAAACACTTAACCTAGTTCTCTCCTGGAATTTCCGAAGGGGGAAGTAAACCACCCAGTCTCCCAGAACATCAAAACTCCAGTTAAAAATGAGCCAATCTTTCAATCAGCTCCACTGGGCTCTCTGGCAGGAGGCAGAGCTTGGACAGTCACAGTCTGTTGTGAGACAACAGGATTTTCTTCCACAGTGCTATTATTTTGGCAACTTTCACAAGCAATAAATCCTTTAAAACTTAACAAGTAATTGTTGAGAGATTTAAACTAAAGCAGCTATAGTTGCAAAGCTTTTAATGTGTCGCTGGAGTAAAGCATCATGTTCACTGTTCTGAACAGGAATGTAGAGGGTTATTTTTTTTTTTACCACCTGCTATATATCTGGCACTGTGCTAAAAGCTACAAGGAATACACACACACACACACACATATCCAAATTTCTGTCCTCAGGAAATTTAATGTGAGAATTAAGAGGCACGCTATTTATAAATAATAAATACAATTTTTAAATGAAGCTTTTCTGGCTTATTAACAAGAACAGATTTAGAGTTGGGGCATTCCAAAATTGCCAAATATTAATGTAAAGTTATAGAAGCTTGTATGGGTTGCAGTTCCATGAAAAAAAAAAAAATCTCCCCCAGATAGTTCAAGTGAAGAAAGACCTATAAAGGGACCTAGGACAGGGTGTAGGAGAGATTGAGCTAAAAATGAGAGATGCTAAGACACCCAGAGACCACCCATGGGAAGCATTACCACTCATAGGGCTGAAAGTGGACAGGGAGGAAAGAGTGTTTAAGAAGCCCAGTGAGAGTTGGAGCTGCAGAAACGGCTGCCTACCAGGGGCTCAATCACAGAGGACCACATCTATTGCAAGAGAAACAGCTACACAGAAGCAGGGAAGAAGCAAGGAAAAAAGAACCACACCTATTTTGCCTTCTATCCACCATGACTTTCCAATCCTCCTAGGGCTGAATCCATCTGCAGGTCACCTGAAAAGGGGGCTGAGGTAATGCTGTTCGCAATCAGCAGCCATCTTCCCAGACACAAGGTGAGAGAGGGAGGGAGAACAAATGCAGAGTACTGGCATCCATGCCAATGAATTTTTATAGTTATTACAAATAACAAATAGCGCACGTAAAGAATTTACTATGCCAGACACTGGTCTAAGTGTTTTACACACATTAAATCATTTAATCCTCACAATGAGGAGGATGATTATGAGTTAGGACTATTATGCTCAATGCAGAAGAGGAAACTGAGGCACAGAGAGGTTAAGTAATTTGCCCTAAGTCTCACAGGTAGTAAGTAGTAGAATACAGTTGTAACCTCGGTAATCTGGCTCCAAACTTCATGGCCTTAAACATTATGTCCCACAGCCTATCCTAAACCTAAAAACCCCCACTCCACAAAATGGCTATTCTCTAGCAGCATCTCTGAATAAGAAATCAACAAAGTAAAATCAAATTTGCTGCTTCAAGAGCTCCCTAAATAACTTTTTTAATGAACACGGCAATGGTATGGACACTCCTCTACATACAAATAAAGAAAATTAGGTATTTATTTAAAATTTGATTGTGCCTTTAATTCTCATAGATTCCAGAATTCTTGGAAGAGTAGTGGGAAAATAATCAGAAAACACTCCATTGCAAAGGAGGAAACCAGTGGTGGAGAGGAAAAAGACATGATTTAAATCCCAAAGAGAGAAGTATTTTCACAAAGAGCAACCACGGCCATTGCTTCACCTCTGGTTCATGCTGAATGTGGAGAAATGTTGATGTTCTTGAACTAGTAAAATTGTAAAGCTCCTCAGAGACTTATTTCTTGGAGGCAGGAGAAAACTGATTAGCCATTTAACCTGAGGTAGGTACAGAACACAAGTTTAAAAGGAGCCAGGCATAAAGAAGGACTTATTCAAACAAGCCTGCAATAGTCACCAGATTGTTGTTGCAACTCATCACATCCTTCCTGGAAAATATGGAAGAAAGACTAAGCTTTCCCTGGCCCATAATAAATCACTCAGGAGCTACCACTCCCAGGCTAAATCTTCCGGTCCTCTCTCCTTTTTTTCCTTCATATTTTTCCTCTCTTACATTTCAGATCTCAGTTAAGTAGCATGAAAAGAGAATGACAGTAAAAGTAAACCATTTTTGCTCCAATTTTGCTCTAACTATCTGAGAAAATGTTGCATTATGGATCCCCTGCTCCTGCTTTTGCTCAAAATTTCTGCATCATAAATTTGCATTTGACAAGTGTCCACCAGAAAGGTATATAATTTTGGCTTTGTATTGAAAGAGAGCAGGTGGTCACTCAAAAAGATACAAGTTAAGACTGATCAGAAGACTCTGTTGTCCAGACCATTTCTCCCATTATCCTATACCAAGACCTCAAATTTCTGGAAGATTTACTTCTTTGAAATATCATCAATTATCAATTAAAAATATTAGCATAAATGCATATATTTAACACATCTCAAAGCACATTTGGAAGCATTGCCTATTTGATCTGCATAACACATCTATGATTCACGGAACTTGCTTACTTCTATTTATGACACCACCATTGCTTATGAGGCCTTTCTAAATTTGAAAATTAAATGAAGGAAAAAGTACACTGTAGATGGGGGCAAAATGAATAACTTTACAGTGGAGAAATCTGACAAACCCTACTTCAGCCAGATGATCAAGGCCATCAGTAAGAGGATAAGGCATGTTTATAGTCTGTACTCTTGATATGATATGGTGAAAATGGCACTTTGCCTCTGTGGTCCTCTTCCTGAAAATTCATAACCCCAATCTAATCATGAGAAAATCAGGCAAATCACAAATGAGAGACATTCTACAAAACAGCTGACCACCACTTTTCAAAATGTCAAGGTCATCAAAACAAGGAAAGTCTGAGAAACTGTCACAGCCAAGAGAAGTCTTAAGAATGCATGGCAACTAAATATAATGCAGTATCCTGGATGGAAACCTGGAACTGAAAAAAGACAGGAGGTGAGAAATATGAAAATGTGAATTAAGTATGGAATAAAAATATCCATAAAGTATGGACATTAGTTAACAATAGTGCATGAATAGTGCATCTTATAGTGCAACTATAAGATGTCAATAAGGGGGAAAGTGAGTATATAATATGTAGTAACTCTCTGTACTATCTTCACAATTTTTCTGTAATTATAAACCTGTTCTAAAAAATAATTTCATTTAAAATAAAATAAGGTAATATACAAAAGGTATTTTGTAAACCATGGTCATATATTGTTAGGGTGATGATGGTGGTAATAATTAGAGCTGCATTTTGGTGACAATCTGTTGGTAGCTGAAATGAACTGGTGCTATATTCACAAAGAAGTTTTCTTGGCTCTAATGTCTACTGCAGTATTCACGGTTTCAGTTTTTGAAAATTATAAATTTTCAGATACATAACCTCTGAAAGTGGTTCCACTTGTAATCTGATGAATTTCAGAAATTATTCAGTAGTTCCTTAATCACTCTGCAAGTCATTTTTTACTACTCATCATGTGCCAGGTACTATCTCAAGTAAGGAAACAAAAAGAAACTAGCATTTATTAATGGATCATAGTATAGCAAGAACTTTACCTACATTACTTCATGCCATCTGTTGCGGGAAGTCAGGGATCCCAAACAGATGGACCGGCTGAAGCCATGGCAGAAGAACATAAACTGTGAAGATTTCATGGACATTTATCACTTCCCCAATCAATACTCTTATAATTTCCTATACCTGTCTTTACTTTAATCTCTTCATCTCGTTATCTTCATAAGCTGAGGATGTATGTCACCTCAGGACCCTGTGATGATTGCATTAACTGCACAAATTGTTCGTAAAGCATGTGTGTTTGAACAATATGAAATCTGGGCACCTTGAAAAAAGAACAGGATAACAGTGATGTTCAGGGAACAAGGGAGATAACCATTAGGTCTCACTGCCTGGGAGCCGGGCAGGACAGAGTCATATTTCTCTTATTACTGAAAATGGGTAAGAGAAATATTGCTGAATTATTTCCCTAGTAAAGAATATTAATAATTAACAGCCCTGGGAAAACAATGCACTCCCAGTGGGAGACCTCTAAAATGGCCACTCTTGGAGTGTCTGCCTTATGCAGTTGTAGATAGGGATGAAACATGCCCTGGTCTCCTCCAGCACCCCCAGGCTTGCTAGGATTAGGAAATTCCAGCCTGGCGAATTCTAGTCAGACTGGTTCTCTGCTCTTGAACCCTGTTTCCTGATAAGATGTTTATCAATGACAATGCGTGCACAGTGGGACATGAAACTTCATCAGCAATTCTAGTTTTGCCCTGGCCTCATGACCTTGCCCTGCCCATTTGCCTTGTGATATTTTATTGCCTTTGAAGCATGTGATCTCTATGACCCACACCCTATTCATACACCTCCTCCCCTTTGAAAATCGCTAATAAAAACTTGCTGGTTTTGCACCTCAGGGGGCATCATGGAACTTGCCGACATGTGATGTCTCCTGGACACCCAGCTTTAAATTTCTCTCTTTTGTACTCTTTCCCTTTATTTCTCAGATCGGCTGACACTTAGGGAAAATAGAAAAGAACCTATGTTTGAAATATTGGGGGCTGGTTCCCCTGATATCCATCCTCACAGAAATCTAGAAAATCTTCCACTGTGGCCTGAGTGTAGGGCATTCACTTCCATAGCATCCACTTCTTATTCCTATCCTGGAACTTATCACACAGGGGAGCAATTGCCTACATGCCATCCATATCCCCACTAAACTGTGAAGTCTTTGAGTACAAGGACTTGTTCAGTGTTGTCACTCCAACATAATAAAGCATAATACCTGTCCATAATTGGTAGAGTGAATGAATGAAATTTAGTCAAGACTCTCATTTGCAAGTGATAGAAAATTAAAGCACAAAAGAAAATTTATCAGCTCAGGTACCCAAAAAGAATAAGGGAAACTTCTGGTGCTCTGAATTCATGTGTTTATTTCTTCTGCCTAAGTAACACTTCCTCCTCACTCATCCTGTGGAAGGAAGATGGACTTAAACAACTGATGTATTCAGAAGTGGGTACCGCTGAGCTCAGTCTCTTCTGCTCCCTGACTTAGGGATCTGCCTCCCTACCTCACTACAGAGAGTGTTCCGCTTTGCTTTCTACCATGTGCTAAGCTTCCCATGCAGGATTTGGCTCTATAAACCCAATTCAGGGGAAAGTACTAGGAAATCCACTGTGCCTGCACATCTAAACTATGTTTACTAATTCAGCTTTTATTAGCATTACAGCTAATACTTTGATCTCCATCTGTCTAACTCTTATTGGTATCATTCAGTTGGTTCCAAACATGAAGGGGGGAAAAATGAAAGCCGTTCATCATCCTCTAAAAAATACAGGAGTACTGGGCCACAGGCATGACAGAATTCAGGAGCTCAGATCCTGCCAGAAGAAATCAGATTGTCCATCTCTCCATTCCACTCTTGTGTGCATGACTTCACTCTTAGGTTGTCTTTCTTCAATGTGACAGTGCCTGCTGGTTCCAGGCTTATCACTCCTCAAGCTTAGCAAGTAGGGAAAGTGAGCTGCTGCTTCTCAATTCTTCAAATAAAAATCCTGGGATTTACTCTGCTTCTTTTGATTTAGGCCCTGTGTCTATCCTGAACCAATCACTGTGACCAGGGTGTCAAGAGCCCTGATTAGCCAGGCCTGGACCACAGGGAACGAAGGGTGGGGCTGGCACCTGTTGAATCACATGCATTTACAGTGGGGGAGGTGTGGTGCCATTATGGGAATAAGGGGGAAAGGTCAAACAAAAAGAAAAGACTGCAACAGCTATGACTAGCTCTTTTACACAGAAAAGAAAACTGAGGGCACACAGCTTGTATGGGGCAGATACGGAATTTTAAATCACATGTGTTTTAACCCCATGTCTGCATGCTTTCTTCTACATCAGAATGCCTCCCGAAGCTTCTACCAACAAATCTCATCACCCTTAAGCAAATTATCTAGCTGAAGAAGTGATAGAAACCCTTAAGAAGGTTTTAGACCATATTGGTAGAAGACGACTGCTGGATTTCTTGTCATTGAACATGCCACTCTGTGCCCCACACTCCTAGCAAGAGGTAGGAATCACTCCTGCTAAATAATGGGGCAACACCTCAATGTTTTTCTGGAACACCTTAGCTCCAATTTAACACAAGTCATCTAAGACAAACTGGATCACATTTGGAAGGCTTCTTAATATGCTCCATTTCTTTGCTAGCTTTCATATTGTTGTTTATAGTGCTAGAAAATCTACGTAATGGGTTCAATATAAGAGGCATGCTTTTTTTTTAAACTCAACTTACTCCTTACTCCACTTGATAGCAGGAAACTTAAACTCATTAATTTATGGTAAACTCGGTTAACTTAATGCTATCTCTGTCAAATCAGAGTAAACTCAATATGGGGTTCTCTCCTCCCTTCCCACATCTAAGTTCCAGTTGGCTTAGTCATGGCATCAGGAAGATGCACCTGCCCCTCAGTCCACACTGGCTTCTACTGAAATGTACCTCATTCCACCTGACTCATGGAAGGCGTCACATCTCCATTGTGGCATCTGCTGAAAAGGACACTACCTATCTGGGCTGCTTTCCAGTGTTGGCCCCAGCTTCTCCACAGCTGCCTGCCTTTGGTGCCACATCTACACCACTCTTGGCTGTACTGGAAAAGATTTGGCTCCTCCTCACCCCACATGTAAGCACATGGAGATTCTCTAGGAGGCCCTTCTCCTGGTAACCCTGTGCTGTCTCCAACTACTCCGCTGCTCCATGAGTAAGGACTGTAGCACCTAGACAGCCAGGCAGAGATTGGGGCACATGGGCCCTCTCCTCTGAGATCACTTGGCCCCAGGGCTGAGACTGTCACTGAGACAGATGCTGGGAAAAGCACAGGGAGCCTTGCCAGCATCTGACACCATTCTTTCCAACTTTGTTTCCACATCATGAGGAATCTTTATCAAGTCAAGAAAAGGAAAAAAATGTCTTACATTATCATCCATTCTTGCTGATCTTCCAAACCTTTCTTTCAACTGCTATCTCTACCAGGAGTTTTAAACTCAGAAGCTGGCATCAACTGTTTTGTTTTTAATTGTTCTGCCCGATCCTTTTTCTCTAAAATAGGGAGCTCAGGCTGCCTGAAATGAGGGTAAAGCCCATTTGAAAAAAAAAGAAAAGCAACTAGTAAAAAGGAAAACAATGATTAATGGAAAAACTCCCCATGATGTAACTTGAACCAGTTGAATTTCTGTATTTGGGGTATTGAGACCAGGGCCACAGAGTGTAGAAAGCAGATGGGAAAGAATAGCTTCTCAAGTTAAATAGACTATGAATACTTGCTTTCAGAGTGACCTGGCCAACTTCTCCATGGCCATTTTTGCGCTATCCTAAGAAATGACCTGAGCAACCAACTGTCTGGCATAGCCTTTAAGTGCTTGTTAACTGTGATGGCTAATTTTATGCATCAACTTCACTGGGCTAAGGGATATCCAGATATCTAGTAAAACATTATTTCTGGGTGCGTCTATGGGGTGTTTCCAGAAGAGATTAACATTTCAATCAGTAGACTGAGAAAAGAAGATCCGTCCTTCCCAAAGTGAGTAGGCCTCATTCAATCCATGGAGGGCCAGAATAGAACAAATAGGTAGAGGAAGGGCAAATTTCCTCTCTCTGTTTGAGCTGGGAGGTCCATCTTCTCATCTTCTGCCCTCAGAAATCAGTATATCTGGTTATTGGGTCTTCAGACTTAGATTGGGACTTACACCATCAGCTCCCTGGTTCCCAGGTCTTCTGACTTGTACTGAATTACACCACCAGCATTCCTGGTTCTCCTGCATGCACATGACAGATTGTACGGCCTCTCAGCCTCTGTAATTGTGTGAGCCAATTCCTATAATTGACAGACAGACAGACAGAGAGACAGAGAGATAGATCTCCTATTAGTGCTGTTTCTCTAGAGAATCCTGACTAATACATTAAGGCAGGAGGAGAGAAAATAATCACATGTTTAACAATCAGAGACTTTATAACAAACATCAGCAGAATGTCCAGGAAAAGGACCAGTCCAGGGTACAAACCAGATGCACCACTCTAGACCACAGCAAAGATCCAGAGGATGCTACGTAGACAAAAGTTCCCAGCTTCACTCATCACCATGAAATCACCTTCAGATTCCATCTTGAAGAAAAGCACGGAAAGGAAATAGAAATCTGAAGGGCCATGAATTTAATCTAAAACACACTGAGCCATCAAAAAGCAACTAAGCCAAAAACGAATGTAAAAGATTATAAACTGCAAAACATAAAGTTTATTTTTTCTTAGCTACCCAGTGAGACTGTCAGCAATAAGGAAAGAAAAAGGCCAAAATGCTGTATTTTTCTTGCATATGTGACTGTGGTAAGAGTGACTACTGCTCTGCTATCCAATCCTCCAAAATCCATCTTTCCAACAGCATATACCAAAATGGAATGAGGCAAGGCAGTAGCAAGTGCTCCCAGGTACCAAATCACAATAGTCCAGCTGTCAAAAAGGCTTGTACTCTAGTTAATACTTTGGCTGAGTTGTGGATACTGAAGTGATTAAAAGAGAGGAAAAGAAGGAAGGAGGCAAGGAGGGAAGGAGGGAGGGAGGGAGGAAGGGAGGGAGAGGGAAATAAAAAAAGGGTTGGGGGAGAGCAACAAAAATGATCTGTGTTGTATATAATAACTCTATGGTAAAATCATTTCCTCAACAGGTTATGAGTGAAATGAAAGCTAATGATAGTGACAGATTGTTCAAATAAGTAATGCTTTAAAAACCTCTCTTCAGTATATCACCAGTG